>NC_092152.1:24275879-24465879 GCF_045791955.1 Oncorhynchus clarkii lewisi | reverse complement strand
ATAGTTTCTTAGTGTAAGTAGAGGTCCCAGGCCAGCTCCAGACAGGAGAGGGGATAGTTTCTTAGTGTAAGTAGAGGTCCCAGGCCAGCTCCAGACAGGAGAGGGGATAGTTTCTTAGTGTAAGTAGAGGTCCCAGGCCAGCTCCAGACAGGAGAGGGGATAGTTTCTTAGTGTAAGTAGAGGTCCCAGGCCAGCTCCAGACAGGAGAGGGGATAGTTTCTTAGTGTAAGTAGAGGTCCCAGGCCAGCTCCAGACAGGAGAGGGGATAGTTTCTTAGTGTAAGTAGAGGTCCCAGGCCAGCTCCAGGCAGGAGAGGGGATAGTTTCAGAGTGCGGCCTGCGGAGACATGTTTTAAGAGGCTTCAGAAGCCTATGTCTCCTCCAGGGTTAATGGTTTGCTTTACTGCCTGCCTCGCCGAGGAGCTGGAACAATATGGAGTTTTGTTCTTGTCATGACTCAAGGTTACATTCAGCAGAAGCACAGTGTAGTATGCCGCATGGACAAGCATGCTGAGAAGACCGGGAGGGAGGAAGAGATTAGAGGACTAAAGAAACCAAGAGGAGGGAATAGAGCACATGTAAACAATTATGTTCATCACCATAGTCACCTTCCATGGGAATAGGGCTAGAGAATGCAACCTGGGTCCAGCATGATGAGTTGGTAGGAACAACAGCATATTATTAGTGTATTATACAGTGTATATATTATTAGTGTATTATACAGTGTATATATATATTATTAGTGTATTACTGGTCTTTTCACAGATTTCACGTTGCTCAACTACTAGGCATATTTCCTTTGAATTCTGGTTTGTGGCACATGCTATTTCAGATGTTCTAATGACATCCTGATATGAGGAGAAAAAAGGGACACTTGTTATTTGGTATGAGTTAGGTTCTTTGAAATGGTGATTGACCTGGTTGTTCGTCTTCTCAGGAACAGAAGTTCTGCCAGCGCTATGACCATCTGATGGAGGCCTGGGAGAAGAAGGTGGAGCGCATTGAGAACAACCCCCGGCGCCGGGCTAAGGAGAGCAAGGTGCGAGAGTACTACGAGAAACAGTTCCCTGAGATCCGCAAGCAGAGAGAGCTGCAGGAGCGCATGCAGAGGTGAGTCAAGGCCCCGGGGCCTCCTGCTCCTCCTCAATATTCTAGGTTGTGTGTGCTGTATTTAAAACATAAGATAAGAGATGTGGGTTTTTTTACAATTTTACCCCCCCTTTCTCCCCAATTTTGTGGTATCCAATTGTTAGTAATTCCTATCTTGTCTCATCGCTACAACTCCCGCACAGGCTTTGAAGAGACGAAGGTCGAAAGCCATGCGTCCTCCCAAACACAACCTAACCAAGCCGCACTGCTTCTTAACACAGCGCGCATCCAACCCGGAAGCCAGCCGCACCAATGTGTCGGAGGAAACATCGTGCACCTGGCGACCTTGGCTAGCGCGCACTGCGCCCGGCCCGCCACAGGAGTCGCTGGTGCACGATGAGGCAAGGGTATCCCTACCGGCCTAACCCGGACGACGCTAGGCCAATTGTGCGTCGCCCCACGGTCCTCCCGGTCGCGGCCGGCTGCGACAGACCCTGGGCGCGAACCCAGAGTCTCTGGTGGCACAGCTAGCGATGCAGTGCCCTAGACCACTGCGCCACCCGGGAGGCCAAGACATTCCATTCTGTTAAAACAAAGTCTTATTACATTCCGTTGAGTTGTTGCTTGATTACAGTATGAGCAGAAGTGTGTGTGTGTGTGTGTGTGTGTGTGTGTGTGTGTGTGTGTGTGTGTGTGTGTGTGTGTGTGTGTGTGTGTGTGTGTGTGTGTGTGTGTGTGTGTGTGTGTGTGTGATGTCAAAGAAGGAAGAGCTCAGTTCCAGTACCTGCAGTGTGTTGACATGTCCTCTGTGTTCCCCCTGTGTGGAGCAGCCGGGCGGGGCAGCGTGGAGGAGGACTGGCCTCATCTGCAGCCCGCAGTGAACACGAGGTCTCTGAGATCGTTGACGGCATATCAGAGCAAGAGGTGAGCTCTTACACTTCACCTCTCCTTCCACCCTCTCTCCCCTCTGGACCAGCCATTTCTCCCATCTCTCAATATACAGTGTTCTTGTCATGCTTGTTGCTTGACTCACTCAAGCACTAATGTATTTGTCACACGTAAGTTACAGGACACAGTTACTGTAGCTGCATAACACTTAGAACTAGTTCAGGAAGCATGTGATGATTTGTGAAATGTGATCCAGACAGATGCACAAATACACACACAGAGTAAATAGACTATAGTTCTGCCACTTGCACAACCAAAGAGGTTTTACTCTGACCGTGGAAGGGGGGAGTGTTCTGAGTGTTCCACAGGAAAGGCTAGTCATCACACTGAGTACAATACAGGGCCAGTGTTTATCTGTAAGGTCAGCCCCACTCAGCTGTGGTTCCTTACATCTGGATAAGAACTGACTGCTCACACCAAGCGTGCAGCATCTCTCTCGTCCCCTCCTCCTCCCCGACCTCAAACTTCCTCTACATCTTATGACCTCTTACACACTTAACAAAACACGACTGCTTCGACTGTCTCACCACCACTGTCTCTATACACTGTGTTTATCTCAGCCTAATGTTTGGAAAGCTCTGCCTTGGTGTACACTACAGTGTACTCACTCCAAGACATCTTGTCTGTTTGTCTGATTGTGTGTGTGTGTGTGTTTGTTTGTTTGTTTGTTTGTTTACAAACATGTGCGGGTGCGTGTTTGTGTCAGAACACCGAGAAGCAAATGCGCCAGCTTGCGGTCATCCCTCCCATGTTGTTTGACGCCGAGCAGCAGCGCATCAAGTTCATCAACATGAACGGCCTGATGGACGACCCCATGAAGGTGTACAAGGACCGGCAGGTCATGAACATGTGGAGCGAACAGGAGAAGGACACCTTCCGCGAGAAGTATGTTGTACACACCGTAGAATTACTCTGCCTAGAATGTCAGGAGTGTGTGCTGTGCAGTAGTAGACAAAACATTGTTTCGTTTTTCTGATAGCAATCAGACTGAGATTGTGAACTATCCAAAGGTCAGGGAGTTGTTGAGGAAGTTAATCTTCCGTCTTTGTGAGAAATGGAGGATACATCAACCAGTCAAACCGAACCCACAGACGGAGATCAGAGACTGTAAATGCTTCCCCTGTGCAGAGAGGGAGAGGGAGAGAGAGAAGAGTAGAGAGAGAGAGATGCGGATGTGATGCCTGCTGCTGCAGTCTGGATTGTCTTGTCCACTCAGCCTAAGCCCATATAAAAACACATCAATAAGAGAGAGTTGGAAGAGATGTAAGCAATGCTCAGTACTGTCTGTGTTATCCGATTGGGATATCGAGCAATGTTCGTCAGGATGTGCTGATAAAAGTATGGTGAGGGAGCTCTAAGCTAGTGTTGATGAGAGCATGCGTTAGATGAATAATAGAGTGATATATCTCTGGAGAGATGGATGTGGGACTGTGTTGTGATGTCAGCACTGATGAGAGCCTCTTCTCCCATCAACCAAACTACACATGCGTCACTCACTCGTCACTCACTCCTCAATTTACTTGCATATCAAAAGACTGAATGCTTCCAGATCATTGATTAGATCATTTAAAAAATAAAAAGCATATTAATCTGTCTGCTCTGTGTCACAGGTTCATCCAGCACCCAAAAAACTTTGGCCTGATTGCTTCTTTCCTGGAGAGAAAGGTACAGTTTGGAAGATCCTTCACTCCATGCACAGTGATGGACCCTGAGTCCTGACACATGAGTAGTCTTTTTCACATATTGTTTTGGAGATGAGGTCCTAGTAATGTTGTGTTTTGTTTCAGACGGTGGCAGAATGTGTCCTCTTCTACTACCTGACCAAAAAGAACGAGAACTACAAGAACATTGTGCGCAGGAACTACCGGCGCCGTGGCAGGAGCCAGGTACTGTAGTTACAGAACTTAACTTGAACAACTTGAAACCACTCCTAGGGCTGTTGCTGTGACCGTATTACCGCCACACCGGGTCATAAAGGCAGTCAAATTCCACGTGACCATTTAGTCACGGTAATTAGGCTTCTCCAAGCTCTGCTGCTGCTGCTGGTCAATAGTAGCCTTCCAGACTTGCTAACTGCCTGGTACTCAGCACTCTGTTGTCCCTCTAATCACTCTGACATCGATGCAAATGTGATCGAAAATTTGATCAAACACGTCATGTGAGCTCAAGTTGCGCAACATTTCTACAGGTTATGCAATTGCGCGAGAAAACAGAGAGATGGCATCTACTAAAAAGAGGAGGATCCCATAAGCTTTCTATAGACTAGGCCTACTATATTTGTTTGTCAACTTTCCTAATATTAAGCACATGGCTTATCTTTACAACAAGCCTATAGCTTACCTGGCTGGCATGATAATGAACCACGGGAAAAGCTTCCTCCATTCGCTGTTTAAGTGCATAGATGACATGTGTTTCTTTCACTGCCCGTGTTTCGAGACACGTGCATGATAATGTTCCATTCTAAATCAAAACAAATTTCACGCAGATATTATTTAGTGTACCGTACCAGTCAAAAGTTTGGACACACCTACTCATTCAAAGGTTTTTCTTTATTTGTACTATTTTCTATGTTGTAGAATAATAGTGAAGACATCAAAAATATGATATAACACATATGGAATCATGTAGTAACCAAAAAAGTGTTAAAAATCAAAATGTATTTTATATTTGAGATTCTTCAATGTAGCCACCCTTTGCCTTGATGACTGCTTTGCACCCTCTTGGCATTCTCTCAACCAGCTTCACCTGGGATGCTTTTCCAACAGTCTTGAAGGAGTTCCCACATATGCTGAGCACTTGTTGACTGCTTTTCCTTCACTCTGCTGTCCAACTCATCCCAAACCATCTCATTTCGGTTGAGGTCAGGTGATTGTGGCGGCCACTCATCACTCGCCGCCTTGGTCAAATAGCCCTTACACAGCCTGAAGGTGTTGGGTCCTGTTGTAAAACAAACGATAGTCCCACAAAACGCAAACCATATGGGATGGCGTATCGCTGCAGAATGCTGTGATAGCCATGCTAGTTAAGTGTACCTTGAGTTCTAATAAATCATAGACAGTGTCACCAGCAAAGCACCATCACACCTCTTCCTCCATGCTTCACAGTTGGAACAACACATGCAGAGATCATCCGTTCACCTGCGTCTCACAAAGACACGGAAGTTGGAACCAAGAATCTCAAATTTGGACTCATCAGACCAAAGGACAGATTTCCACCAGTCTAATGTCCATTGCTCGTGTTTCTTGGCCCAAGCCTGTCTCTTCTTATTATTAGTTAGTGTCCTTTAGTAGTGGTTTCATTGCAGCAATTTGACCATGAAGGCCTGATTCATGCAGTCTCCTCACTGCAGTCAGTCAACTGTTGAGTTGTGTCTGTTACTTGAACTTTGTGAAACGTTTATTTGGGCTGCAATTTCTGAGGCTGGTAAAGCTAAGAACTTATCTTCTGCAGCAGAGGTTTCTCTGGGTCTTCCTTTCCTGTGGCGGTCCTCATGAGATCCAGTTTCATCATAGCACTTGATGGTTTTTGCGACTGCACTTGAAGAAACTTTCAAAGTTCTTGTCATTTTCCGTATTGACTGACCTTTATGTCAGTAATGATGGACTGTCGTTTCTCTTTGCTTATTTGAGCTGTTCTTGACAACATGGACTTGGTCTTTTACCAAATAGGACTATCTTCTGTATACCACCCCTACCTTGTCACAACACAACTGATTGGCTCAAACGCATTAAGAAGAAAATAGATTATACAAATAAACTTTTAACAAGGCACACCTGTTAATTGAAATGCATTCTAGGTGACTACATCATGAAGCTGGTTGAGAGAATGCCAAGAGTGTGCAAAACTGTCAAGACAAAGAAAGGGTGGCTACTTTGAAGAATCTCAAATATATAATATATTTTGATTTGTTTAAAATTTGTTTTGGTTACTACATAATTCCATGTGTTATTTCATAGTTTTGATGTCTTCACTATTATTTTACAGAAAATGTAGAAAATAGTCAAAGTAAAGAAAAACCCTTGAATGAGTAGGTGTCCAAACGTTTGACTGGTAGTGTATGTAAAGACGAGATTAAATCAAGAATAGTCTGATGGGGGACAATATTAGCCTATCACTTGTGAATTATATATTATCACTTGTGAATGATGCCCAGCAATAGAAACTGCCTTTTTTTGTGACTTTTTCTAATCATAGTCGCACACCTCATGTAGCCTAGCCCATAGGCCTATATGTTTTGGTGTATACGGTTTGTATCACAACTAAGGTGGCCAAATAACTTCTTAAAATTAAGCACATGAATCTGCTTTTACAAGGGGTTTAGAGCCTAACTGGCATACATGTGTGAGTTTCATGTTTTGGGAAAATAATTTTCACCACAAAAATGCACATTTATAATAAAAGCATTACATGCATAATTACATTTGTGGTCACTTTTGATATTGGGGTTTTCCCACTAATGGAACATTCACGCTTATAGCCTACTGCTATATGCGCATTGCTGCGCTTATAATGTGACAGCCAAATAGTTTCAACATTGTAAGATAAACGTTCTGATCTGTTGCGTCAGCCACATTGCGTAAATAATTTTTGGGGATGCTAGTGGTTGTATTACTTAAGGATATATTGCATCCCACAACTGTCCCAGACTAGGTTTGGAATATTTATTTCTCACACAGAATAGAATAGGCACACTTTTGTACTATGAGCGATAGTAGATTGACATAGGCTAGTGCTTTTGCTGTTCATTAGGCCTACTCATCTTGTTGGCTGATGAAAAGTAAATGTGGACATTTCTTCCAATGTCTTCAAAATGCACCTCGGAATTGGATAAGGATGCGCGCAGTTGCATCCCTGATGTCTGTCTTCACTTGTATCCTGTGAGAAAGACCCGATCACATGATTGAGAGCCATGTGAGTTAGAGGTGCTTCGGAGCGTGCAGCACTCAGGCACAACGCAGCACTCCGGGCCAAGGGCACAACGGCCACTGGCCGCAAAATCATGGATTTTTTTTAGGGTGCATTATGGCCACAAAGGGGATACCGCCGTGAAATTCGAGGCATTACCAAGTGTCTGTCAAATAGTGAATGAGAGACTAATGAAGTGTGTACAGCCTACTCAATAAAGCAAAGCAGAGCTCATGCCTTTCAAGCGACTTTTTTCAAAAACTTTTTTCAAATCATCATTCGAGTCGCATCATGCAGCCTTACATGGAACCGCACGTGCGCCATTGTGCATACATTCATTTAGTCCCCAAACGTGATCACGACACACAGGTTAAAATATCAAAACAAACTCTGAACCAATTACATTAATTTGGGGACAGATCGAACAGCATTAAACATTAATGGCAATTTAGCTAGCTAGCTTGCACTTGTTAGCTAATTTGTCCTATTTACCTAGCTTGCTGTAGCTAGCTAATTTGTCCTGGGATATAAACATTGAGTTGTTATTTCACCTGAATGCACAAGGTCCTCTACGCTGACAATTAACCCATACATAAAACGGTCAAACAAATCGTTTTTAGTCATCTCCTCCTTCCAGGTAACATACCCATGGGACTCTGTCTGAGCAGTGGGATCACTAGAGGATAGGTCATCATGCAAGCAGCACACCGATTATGTGACACGTGCCATTGTGTTCCCCCTTCATGTCAGCACTAATGTGTCCGTATTGACAAGATTTTTTTAAAACAGGTGGTTTCCATTGCTAATTAGCTCCCAGTTATTACTTAGGCCCAGATCGGGTGTTAGGCATTTAATCCAACGGCGGTGTGGTGGGTGCTAATGAAATGGTGCATTAATTAGCCAGCAACCTTTCTGTGGTCGTGGCTGGGTGTCTCCTCATTTCTCCCAGAGACACCTCATCTCATTACCTATCTAGTGAACGTTTAGCTCAGCACACAAACACTACGGGTTCGTTAACAGAGCTGCTTGAGTACTGGGGCTAATGCTAATAACACAGGGAGAAGAACATAGGGAGGGAATCGAGGGAGTCGGCGAGTGAGAGATTTGTAGGAAAAGAGAGAGGGAAATGGGAGAGTAGAGGAAAAGGCTCAACAGGACCACAACAGCTAACGTTAATGACACCTAGAGAGAGAACAAGAGGCGGGTGAGTACGTAGTAATAACAACAAAAAAGCTCATCAGCGCCCAGCCTTGATTAATATATATATAGATATTTTTTTGTAAAGCAGAGTAGCAGAGCAGAGATACAGTAGCAGGCTTTTAGATATCACCTGCCTGAGCCTGACTCTTAAGACACCTGTGAATGGCCGTGAGTTTGCTGTTCGGTCTGTTTAGGTGCATGACTCCATAGAGATAATGGCAGTCTATTGAGATGATTGGGCTGCTGTTTGTTGTCTCCAGGTTCCCAGTGGGAGGGAGGAAAGGAGGGAGAGAGGGAGGGGGAGAGCGAGGGAGACCATGTTTATCCACTGGAGAATCAATCAGTGTTATGGCTTTTATTTGCGTTGGGTTGAGTTAATCTTTGAGAGAGGTGGGACATCAACTCTAGTGACATGGTTCAAATGGAGGAAGGTATCCCTGTGAGAAAGGTCCATTTTGATTTAGCCTCCCCCTCTCTTACTCTCTTTCTCTGCCTTTTTTGTGTTTCCATGCCCAGAGCTAGATGACTCTGTTATTAAAGTAGACATGGGATTGGATTGGCTTCACCTCTAGCTATAAAACCATTTACAGAGCTGTAAGAAAAATACCTTAGCACACAGCACAACTCCCATATACTGAGGCAACTGTCCTTTACAATGCTCAAATAAGTGTAGTTTCCACCAGTTATAACAGTGTTAGTGGCAGGTCTTTGGCAGTCTGCAGTATTTCTTTAATGATATGAACCTGAGACCAGACAGACAGGAAGTGGAAGAGGAAGTGGTTCTGGGTGCCAGAAGAAGGAAGACATATGGGCTGTCCTTGTGGTGTACCTACTGGTATTGATGGCAGAATGACCTCAACACTACTACACAGCTCATGTTTTTGTGTGTGTATATAGGTTCTTATGCGCGTCTGTGTGCGCGTGTTCACACCATGTTTCCTGTTACCAGGGATCATGTTTGTAACTAACTAAATGTTGTCGTCTTTTCTTCCACCCCAACAGCATGGCCAACAGCAGCAACAACAGCAGCAACAGCAGCAACAACAACAGCAGCAACAACAGCAGCAGCAACAACAGCAACAACAACAACAAGTGAACCGCAGCAGCCAGGAGGACAAGGAGGAGAAGGAGAAGGAGAAAGAGAAGGAGGGAGAGAGGGAGGAGGAGAAGACTGAGGGGGAAGAAAAGGAGGATGTAATGAAGTGAGTTTGCTTGCCTTCCTCTCTCTAAATTAAGTTAGATTTGTTTGCCCTGACTATATCAGGAAAGGTCATCATCATAACCCTGACTAGATCAGGAAAGGTCATCATCATAACCCTGACTAGATCAGGAAAGGTCATCATCATAACCCTGACTAGATCAGGAAAGGTCATCATCATAACCCTGACTAGATCAGGAAAGGTCATCATCATAACCCTGACTAGATCAGGAAAGGTCATCATCATAACCCTGACTAGATCAGGAAAGGTCATCATCATAACCCTGACTAGATCAGGAAAGGTCATCATCATAACCCTGACTAGATCAGGAAAGGTCATCATCATAACCCTGACTAGATCAGGAAAGGTCATCATCATAACCCTGACTAGATCAGGAAAGGTCATCATCATAACCCTGACTAGATCAGGAAAGGTCATCATCTCTTACTTTTAAAAACAGCTGTTTTTCTTTTTCTCACTCCCAGTAGGCTACCAAAAGCCACATTTTTAAGATTCCTTATTACATTTTTTCAGAGTATTAAACCTGCAGTGCCTTCAGAGTATTCACACACATAGCCTTGACTTTTTCCACATTTTGTTGGGATTAAAATGTATTTAATTTGTAATTTTTTGTCAATGATCTACACAAAATACTCTGTCAAATTGTAAGGCCTTTTTTGTTGAAGCTCCTTTGGCAGCGATTACAGCCTCTAATCTTCTTGGGTATGACACTACAAGCTTGTATTTGTGGAGTTTCTCCCATTCTTCTCTGCAGATCCTCTCAAGCTCTGTCAGATTGGATGGGGAGCGTCACTGCACAGCTATTTTCAGGTCTCTCCAGAGATGTTAGATTGGGTTCAAGTCCAGGCTCTAGCTGGGCCACTCAAGGACTTTCAGAGACTTGTCCCAAAGCCACTCCTGCGTTATCTTGGCTGTGTGCTTAGGGTCGTTGTCCTGTTGGAAGGTGAACCTTCGCCCCAGTCTGAGGTCCTGAGCGCTGCGGAGCAGGTTTTCATCAAGGATCTCTCTTGCTCTGTTCATCTTTCCCTCAATCCTGACTAGTCTCCCAGTCCCTGCTGCTGAAAAACATCCCCACAGCATGGTGCTACTACCACCGTGGTTCACCGTAGGGATGGTGCCAGGTTTCTTTCAGATGTGTTGCTTGGCATTCAGGCCAAAGAGTTCAATCTTGGTTTCATCAGACCAGAGAATCTTGTTTCTCATGGTCTGAGAGTCCTTTAGGTGCCTTTTGTAAATCTCCAAGCAGGCCGTCATGTGCCTTCTACTGATGTGTGGCTTCAGTCTGGTCAATCTACCATAAAGCCTGATTGGTGGAGTACTGCAGAGATGGTTGTCCTTCTGGAAGGTTCTCCCAACTCTACAGAGGAACTCTAGAGCTCTGTCAGACTGACCATCGGGTTCTTGGTCACCTCCCTGACCAAGGCCCTTCTCCCCAGATTGCTCAGTTTGGCCGGGGGAACAGCTCTAGGAAGAGTCTTGGTTGTTCAAAACTTATTCCGTTTAAGAATGATGGAGGCCACTGTGTTCTTTGGGACCTTCAATGCTGCAGAAATGTGCCTCTACACAATCCTGTCTTTGAGCTTTACAGACAATTCCAGATCTATGCCTCGACACAATCCAGTCTCGGAGCTCTACGGACAATTCCTTCGACCTCATGGCTTGGTTTTTGCTCTGACATGCACTGTCAACTGTGGAACCTTATATAGACAGGTGTGTGCCTTTCCAAATCATGTCCAATCAATTGAATATACCACAGGTGGACTCCAATCAAGTTGTAGAATCATCTCAAGGATGATCAATGGAAACAGGATGCACCTGAGCTCAATTTTGAATCTCATACTTATGTTAGAAAGGTATTTCTGTTTTATATTTTACATTTCAATAAACCTGTTTTCGCTTTGTCATTATGGCTGTAACGTAACAAAATGTGGAAAAAGTGGTCTGAATTCTTTCTGAATGCACTGTATATTGAAGAGATAAGAATGCAGCCAATGCTATGTGTTTCACTAGATATAAATGGTACTCCTCTTGTCTATTTCATGTTTGGGTGTGAAAATGATCGTTTTTAACCTCAGATACTCTTTGCATATCTGACGAAATGCGGTTTCACTGTGAGCCCTAGTTCTTGTGTTGTGGCCATGTTTAGATAACGTGTCATAGATTCTCTGTATGATTTTGAGTTCTTGCTGTGACTAATACGTTTCTTGTAATTCAGCAGAACTCTAGCCGATCTGTTGCGTAATCCTTCTCCTCCTACTTTTATAAACAGCTGTTTTCCTGTTTTTCTTCTCTCACTCCCAATAGGCTACCAAAAGTCACATTTTTAAGATTCCATACTTATTTTCTTTTTCGATGGGAGGAAAAGTGATGTGATTGACAGCCTAGCAACACCGTTACTGCACTGTCGGTTGCTACAATAATCCAGCAAGTCTCCAGAGCTGGGAGCTCCAGAGTGTGTGATTTGCTGTGTGATGCTGCCTTGCACTGGCATCTCTGTAGGCACAGTTCCAGCGTGATGGATAGGAGGATGGTGAAATGTGTCAGTGCTGCTGAGCACTGCAATCTATGTGAGCAGTGGAACAGCACTCACTCAATGCAGTGTTGTTGTCTTCATGAGAGTCGCATGTTTCACAGGGAAGAGCAGTGAAGGATGGAAGTCCATCATCATCATGTCCAATCTTCTAGTGACGCTCCCAGCTCTCTGAATAGAGGTTGGACAAGTTGGAGTTGTTTGGTGCTGCTGACAAACAGAACAGTGAACAGGAGTTGTCCTGCCTGTCTGAATGAGTGGTGTTGATCATGATGAAGAATCTTCGGTGCTTCCAGTACTTGGGCTGAGGAGAGCAGGCAGAGGAGTCCCTGACTCCCACTACCCCTGTGGTGGCTGCCTGTAACCCCTGGCACAACTGGCACTGCTATATCTGGTGTGCAAGGTAGCAGGACAGGGCCGCCTTAGAATAATGGACCAGGTGAAAATGAATGGATGAACACCGGCTACAAAATCACTGTTTATCTGTTAGCCTGCCATGACACTGACGGGATATATCGCCTTGCTTGCAAAACTCCAAACTACTCTCTCCTGAGCCTTGAGGCCTGTGTGTGCGCATGCCTGTGCACGTCTGTGTGTGCTTTGGCACATACTGTAGTTATTTTCTGTTTTTTAACCCAGACAGACCTCTGCACTTTGTCAGGTTTTAAGTTAACAAACTAAACAGTACACGTGCAGGCAGTGAGGAAGAGGGTAATCATGATGTGACTGACACTCTCCCTGCAGGGACGATACCTCTGGTGAGGACGGGGAAGACAAAGAGCCCACGGTGGCCTTAAAGGGTCGACGCACGGCTAACAGCCAGGGCCGGCGCAAGGGCCGCATCACCCGCTCCATGACCAGCGAGGTGGAGGAGACCGCCACGCCGCCGCTCAGCGGTGAACTCGGTACGTCTCACACTACTGCTATAGTCTACACTGCCGCATGTCTTTCACTGCATCTTCACCCAATGTTCTTTTCACCTGACTACATTTTCATCACACAACTCAGAAACCGAAAGGGCCAGGGTCTCTTTGAGCAGAAATATTTAACGTCTATATTTTGGTCTGAAATGTCGCTGATTGGCGGTATGTTTGAAGGAAAAATATGGCCATGATATTGCTGAAGCATGTCTGTTTAGTAGGTCCACCTGATTTAATGTGAACTGAGCACATGAACACTCCCGTCATTGCTGTGTTTATTTCCCTTCTGATATCCCACACCACAAGGGTGCACTGTAGATCTGTCTCAAAACAATTTGACACACGTGCACCGAATACACACACACCTTGGCCTGGAAGGTGCCTTTAAGATAATTTTTGCCTAAACAAGAGAGAGCCAATAAATTGATACTTAATGAGAAAATACCAGGGATGCTTTAAGAAATGAGGAGATGGGAATCTCAATGGCCAGTGAATGGAGGAACGTATAATGAACCTACATAAATGTATGTAGTTCAGTCCTTGAGCTGTTCTTGTCTATTGATGTTCTGTATTATGTCATGTTTTGTGGGGACCGCAGGAAGAGGAACTGCTACTTTTGCTAATGAGGATCGTAATAAAATACCAGCAGACTGTCGATCAATCGCGTTCACATTGTTATGCTGCGTCATGCGGTCGCTAAGATAATCATCACGCAATCCCTTCTAAAAGTCAGATTATGAGTCAAAGTGTGCTTATTTTCCTCAACTATGTAATGTCACGATTTCAAAGCTATACGATATTACAGAGAACAAGTTCATTATCTCACATCTCGGAAAAGATTTGTAATGTTGTGCTTTTTATTTACGTAATTCATGCTAATGTTGGGTTTTTGAGCGATTTTTGTTCTATTTTTATTTCACCTTTATTTAACCAGGTAGGCCAGTTGAGAACAAGTTCTCATTTGCAACTGCGACCTGTCCAAGATAAAGCAAAGTAGTGTGACACAGACAACAACACAGAGTTACACATGGAATAATCAATAAACAAGCCAATTACACAATAAATAAGTCAATGACACAGTAGAGAAAAAACAAAGTCTACAGTGGGGAGAACAAGTATTTGATACACAGGTTTTCCTACTTACAAAGCATGTAGAGGTCTGTAATTTCTATCATAGATACACATCAACTGTGAGATACGGAATCTAAAATCACATTGTATGATTTTTAAGTAATTAATTTGCATTTTATTGCATGACATAGTATTTGATCACCTACCAACCAGTAAGAATTCTGGCTCTCACAGACCTGTTCGTTTTTCTTTAAGAAGTCCTCCTGTTTTCCACTCATTACCTGTATTAACTGCACCTGTATGAACTCGTTACCTGTATAGAAGACACCTGTCCATACACTCAATCAAACAGACTCCAAGCTCTCCACAATGGCCAAGACCAGAGAGCTGTGTAAGACATCAGGGATAAAATTGTAGACCTGCACAAGGCTGGGATGGGCTACAGGACAATAGGCAAGCAGCTTGGTGAGAAGGCAACAACTATTGGCGCAATTATTAGAAAATGGAAGAAGTTCAAGATGACGGTCAATCACCCTCAGTCTGGGGCTCCATGCAAGATCTCACCTCGTGGGGCATCAATGATCATGAGGAAGGTGAGGGATCAGCCCTGAACTACACGGCAGGACCTGGTCAATGACCTGAAGAGAGCTGGGACCACAGTCTCAAAGAAGACAATTAGTAACACACTACGCCGTCATGGTTTAAAATTGTGCAGCTCACGCAAGGTCCCCCTGCTCAAGCCAGTGCATGTCCAGGCCCTTCTCAAGTTTGCCAATGACCATCTGGATGATCCAGAGGAGGAATGGGAGAAGGTCATGTGGTCTGATGAGACAAAAATATAGCATGACAACGACCCGAAACACACAGCCAGGGCAACTAAGGAGTGGCTCCGTAAGAAGCATCTCAAGGACCTGGAGTGGCCTAGCCAGTCTCCAGACCTGAACCCAATAGAAAATCTTTGGAGGGAGCTGAAAGTCCTGAAACCTGAAGGATCTGGAGAAGGTCTGTATGGAGGAGTGGGCCTAAATCCCTTCTGCAGTGTGTGCAAACCTGTTTAAGAACTACAGGAAACGTATGATCTCTGTAATTGCAAACAAAGGTTCCTGTACCAAATATTAAGTTCTGCTTTTCTGATGTATCAAATACTAAGGTCATGCAATAAAATGCTAATTCATTACTTAAAAATCATACAATGTGATTTTCTGGATTTTTGTTTTAGATTCCGTCTCTCACAGATGAAGTGTACCTATGATAAAAATTACAGACCTCTACATGCTTTGTAAGTAGGAAAACCTGCAAAATCTGCAGTGTATCAAATACTTGTTCTCCCCACTGTATATACATTGTGTGCAAAAGGCATGAGGAGGTAGGCAATAAATAGGCCATAGTAGTGAAGAATTACAATTTAGAAGATTAACACTGGAGTGATAAATGAGCAGATGGTGATGTACAAGTAGAGATACTAGTGCGCAAAATAGCAGAAAAGTCAATAAAAACAGTATGGGGATGAGGTAGGTAGATTGGGTGGGCTATTTACAGATGGACTATGTACAGCTAGCACCCAATTGACTCCTATTCACTCCTTGGAGTGCACTCCCCTTCACAGAATTGCCCAGAATGCACCACATGGCTCATTGACAATGTAGGGCAACGTACACAATGGGCGTTAATGCGAGTTTCCCCGTCTAATTTCTTTAAAGTATCCCGAACGTACTCATTAAGGCAGCAATACTCATCTGTCTCAGCTTTTTATTCTCTCTGCAGTTTGCAAGGCTGCCTTTATATGCATGCACGCACACACACACGCTGTAGCTGTAGGCGATTAGGGTTTTGATGTTTCAACACTTCAGTGAGTGGTTGGTTGCTCCTGCTGCTGTGGGTTTGTCCCTGGGAATCCCCAGGTGGCCTGATCCAGCCAGAGGGGCTCTGTTCTGATCAGTATCTCTAGTGTCTCCTCTCACTGTTACTGGGCTTGTTTCTCCGTCCTCGCCTGCTGTTACTGTGCCCGTCACAGCCCTACAGAGAGGACACAACAGCACTAAAACCACAGCTCCTCTCCTCTTCTCGTTTTCTTTCCTGTCTTCTCTTCTGCCAGGGTCAGGCTGGTCCCTACTGTAGACAGTTGGAACAACCACTTATTATGTCTCTAATCATTAACTGACTTTCTCCTCTTAAACTAACAGCCCCTGTCGACCGGCTCTACTGTGCTGCACCAGCAAGCAGCAAAGACAACCCTGCCCCCTAGCTTTTCTCTTTTCTCTCTCTCTGTCTCTCCCTCTCTCTCTCGGTCAGTCGCTCGCTCGCTCTCTCTGTCTACTTGAGACTCCCCTCCCCCTCCCTCCTGCCCGCTTTCTAACGTGGTGGTTCTGCTTTTATCCTTTCAGCCAATCTGGAGATGAATGAGAGCTCTCGATGGACTGAGGAGGAGATGGAAACCGCCAAAAAAGGTAAAGAAAATCGAACAAAAAACAAGTTACCTCTGTGTTTGAAATACGACCCAGCAGCGCCATTGTCATTCAAAAGAAAACTTTCCTTGTCAAAGAGAAAACCGCCCATAGAATTAGCTTGGCGAGGTTTTCTCGAAAGTGGTGACAAGTGCATGTGCCTGTGACTTCCTGTCAGATGGGCTAGGCTGCAGCCACGTGCTGTCTGTCTGTCTGTCTGTCTCTCTGTCTCTGTCTGTCTCTGTCTGTCTCTGTCTGTCTCTGTCTGTCTGTCTGTCTGTCTGTCTGTCTGTCTCTGTCTGTCTGTCTGTCTCTCTCTGTCTCTGTCTGTCTGTCTGTCTGTCTGTCTGTCTGTCTGTCTGTCTGTCTGTCTGTCTGTCTGTCTGTCTGTCTGTCGCTGCTCCGCTGCCTGACCCAGGGCTGTGTCCTACACGCCTGCCATGGCTGTTTCTGAAGCCACTGTAAAAGTCCCCCCCTCTTATCTTTGGCTAGAACAGCTCCAACTGCAGAAGTCTGTTTACTCTTTACATGGCCTGTTTATTGTCTTTGACTGAAGATTACCCTGGCCCCGCCTGGACTGTGGGTCCTGCAGAGAGAAGGTGGCTGTGATTTTGCCTGTCTTTTTGCTGTGGTGTAGTTGTGTTGCGTGTGCTGCACACAGCTCAGTCTACAGCAGTGGTAGGTAACTAGATTCACCTGCAGAGTGTATGGTCGATGGCCACAACGTAATTATAATAACTTGTACTCTGCAAATTGACCACAACTAAGCCCAATAAAATATTGTATTTGACAATAACAATCATTCCTTAACTTGATTACTTTGAGACAAGATCACATACGTCTCTTTTTTTATGGGAATACTTGGGAACAGATTTCCTCAAAAACTTTACCGAAAAACTTTGGGGGGGCCCCCCCAAAAAATACCTTGCGGGACGGTTTTGGCCTGTTTTGATGACGTGTCATGGATTCTCTGTATGATTTTCAGTTCTGGGTATGACTACTACCCGTCTTGTGATTCAGCAGAGCACTTGCCGATCTGTTGTGTAATACTATTTTTTCTAAAGAAGTTCCTTTATCACCATGAATGTGCTAGTGAAGGGAGAAATCCTATGCAGCCAGACACCCAGTCATTCTGTCTCGTGGTGTGGTGTTGTTTCTCCTGCTGCTGGCAGTCTGCAGACTCTGTCTCTGGGGGTTGTTGTAATGACTGGCGCTGGCCCTTGAACATGGCCCTGAGTAGTAATCCTGCTTAATGTCTTCAACTCCATTCTCCTGCACTGGGATTAGTGGGCCGCTGCATCCCAGGGGATTAGTCCTGCAGCCCAGTGGGAGCTGGGCTTCTATGAAGGGCTTATGTAACCACAACCACAGGGCCCCTGTCTGTTGGGGGGGGGTATTTAACCCCCCCACCCCCACCCCACTCTGCCATTGCTCATCAGCCAGTAACCATGCCTGCCAAAAGGGCTTCCCCCTCCACGGCTCCTCATATGTAGAGTAGCCCACCAGTCCCAGCCCAGCCCCGCTCCCCTAACCCTGGCCTGAATGTAATGCCAGCCCGACAGTCAAGGTGCACACTCCACTTCCAGGCGCTTGACCTGTATATGTTTTAAGAGGCTTACATCTCCTCATGCTAATGTGTTTGTCCCCTTGTGCTAAAAAGATCTCAATAATGACATTCATAGCATGGCAGCATTACAGCGTGGCAGTGCCAGGAATCCCCCATGGGATGGCAAGGCCACAAACTTCGACGGATTGCCCTTGTCTTTCCTGGTCAAAAAGCCTGGCATCTTTAACAAGGGATTGTAGAACTTTGTTAAGTCTCCCTCCCTTGTCCTTGTATATCCCTTTTAGTGTGGTGTGTGTAATTAAGGTAGGGCTCTATGCGCGCCTTAGTTGAACAATTTAGGAGCACCCAAATACATTTAGGAGCACAATTAATGTATTTGAGGGAGAGTTTTTATTATAAGAAATTATTAAAAGTGCATGAATAAAAGTTTTTGGGAGTGTGCCATGCTCAATCAAGTACAATGTACCCTTAAATATTTGAGTCACTTAGGTGAAAGAAAAATGTTCAGCTGCCCCTTTAAGGGGCTGGCCAGTTATGTGGTGGGACCAATCATTTATATATACACTAGAGGACTGACAAGGGCAATGTTTGGAAGCACACCTCCTCCGAAGCACACCTCCGTCTTGACACTCATCCTCCATTGTAAAAAGATATATATTTTGGAAGCAATAGAAATGCATTTATTAATGTCTAGATTCATTTTTGACACATTTATTATATTACAGACACCTAAAAGCATACTTTTCAATTATGTTATTTGAGTTAAACATAAAAAATAAAATAATATATAACATACTAATGTTACTGTCCCCACTACAACTAAATACTTAAATACATGTAATTTTGTCCCTGAAACATTTAATTGAAATACTGTAGAATTCCATTCATTACTATGGAGGACTGCTCCTACTGGGGAGTGCCAATATGGCCGACTGGTGGCTTCAAAGGTGCTCATCGGCCAATAAGTTACATCACAAATACAGGGTATATATACATCATTGGGTGGGACGCCCAGGTCTGTCTGTGAGAGAAGATTCTCTGACGTCTCTTCCCTAGCAGTTGAGCAAGCTCAAATTAACATTGAAAAACAACGTTTTTATTTATTTAACCTTTTATTTATACATGTTTTTTTCTCATTGAGATAATATCTCTTTTCCAAGAGAGACCGGTAAACAAAACGATGTAAATAACCAAGAAACAGGAGTCAGTCACTTTTATTTATACATGTTTTTTCTCATTGAGATAATATCTCTTTTCCAAGAGAGACCGGTAAACAAAACGATGTAAATAACCAAGAAACAGGAGTCAGTCACGTTTAGTAGACTTTCGGGTAAATTCAACCAACTTCTATGCCTGTGCACTTTTTTAAATGAATCTTTCAGCACTTCACTCACAGTGCGCAGAGCGCCCAAGGCACTGTTGCTGCTTGAGGTGAGATATATGGGACTCTAGTTCTTTGTGTGATTAGCTACCAGCAATGAAACAAAACGGCAGAAATACCTTTTTGCTGTATATCACAACTCGCACATATGCTCATACGTTACTTTTTCAGTTCACACACATCTATTTTTAATGCGGAAATGCGATTAAAATGGTCGCACTGTAGAGCCAGGTAAGGTTGTGTGTGTGTGTGTGTGTGTACTCGCTCATTGGCTAGTGTTTGTTATGTAAGTTCTCTAATCTGGCAGGCTTACTTGGGCAGCCAGGCAGCTGGATAATCGGGTCGCTCCCTCCATGCCTGCGGTAGTACTGTACAGGTCCTTTTAAAGGAGTAGTAGGTAGAGCTCTCTCTGTTGTGTTCTTCTGTGCTCTGGACTGTTGGAGTGGATCAGGCCAGAGCATTCTCCCCCCTTTCCTCTCGCGCTCCAAACTCTCTCCTCTGGCCTCCCAGTCAGTGTGTCCTGAGATGGCACAGGCCCAGATTGGCAGGAGCTGTGGAAGATTATTATTTTTTTTCATTTTCGCTCTCTCCCTTTCTCGGTGTTGTTGTAGACTGGAGAGGGGTCACATTCAGGATGAAAAGCAGGTCAGTCAGGAAAAATGTGAAACCCTTTATGCTTTCTCATGGTATCAACATCATCTCCCCCTTTCTCTTCCTTTCCTCCATTGTCCCTCTAGCTCAACTCCCCTGCTCTCACTCTCTCCTCTGTTTACCCTCAGACTAGCTGTGTATGTGTTAGAGAGAGAGTAAGCAAGCGAAAAAGAGAGACTGAGGGAGGGTGTGTGTGTGTGTGTAGGTGTTTATGTAGGTGTGTGTGTGCGTGTGTGTGCGTGTGTGTGTGTGCGTGTGTGTGTGTGTGTGTGTGTGTGCAGCTCTGCCTGCTGGCAGTGAGAGTGAAAGAGGGAGGGAGGGGGTGTGAGAGAGGGGAGAAAAAAGGGAAAGATAGAGGAGAGATCAGATGAGGGGAGAGAGAAGCTGAGCACATAGCACCGCCCCACAGTCCCACTTTCCTGTGAAAGTCCTCCCAGACAGCAGCCATTGGGGAAAGACCCGGCGGAGAACAACGGACTAGCCCTGACGGAGAGCGAGCGAGAGTGTGGGGGAAGTGAAAGGGCGAGGAAAAAGCAAGGGAGAGGCAAGACGCAGAGCATGTGCTGTTTTGAGCATGTCAACCTGACACTGGCTCTAGTATCAGGCCAGCAGGAGGGGTGTGGAGGCTGAGCTGGAGCCTAGCTGTTTTCTTTCTCTGCCCCTCTGGAGTGGAATCACTACCTGCCTTCTCCACAGAGATCAGACTGCCGATAGCGTGATACAGACCAGGGGCACGAGGGACAGCTGGAATGACAAGCACATGAGAAGGAGGACACTCCCCGGCCCTGACTAGGTGTTGATTGTGCCGTCGATGGGAGGAGCTTTTATGGAAATGGAGGATCGTAATTGGTTGATTGAGTTTGCCACCTGCTCTAGCTGAGCAGCAGCTGATTGGATGCCTGCTTCCTCTTGTGTGTTGCTCCACTGGCCAGGACCTGAGGCCAATGGAACTGGAGCTGCTTGCGATGGTTTCTGTGCTCTGGTTAAACTGAATGGACTGGATCTGTGAAAGTGAGTCGTAACAAAGTGACCCTTGACTTCCAGTGAATTAATTGCAGTGTTATTGCTTCAGGTTCACTGGGTAGAGCAAAGTGTGTGTGTGTGTATATGCGTTCTTGTGTGTGTGTGTGTGTGTGTGCGTTCTTGGTGTGGCACGTAGCAGGGTGTCTGGCTGGACTTGTGTGCTCTGGGCTCAGTGGGCTGTCTCCCTGCACCCCGGGACAAGGCTGTAAAAGGTTAATAGGTGTTGATCACGTGTTCTTCTCTCTTGGAACGAACCTGGTCGTCCGGCCCGCTGTCTCTTTCTGTCTCTCACATCTCTCCTGCTTTGCCTTCCACACCTGTAATTAATATTTAAAATGAAATACCCAGTCTAGTTTTAACACTTGATGGGTTGTACATTCACACAGGCCCTGAGAGGGAATATGACAGTCAAGCCTTGGACTGAGGTAGTGTTTGTGTGTATACAGTCATGTGAAAACTTAAGTACACCCTTTGGAAAGTGGTCTTTTTGAAATGTATTTATTATATTTGGACACATGGATATTTGAGCTAAATTGCAACCACATTCATTGATGAAAGTAACCCAATTTAACAAATAACACACACAAATGTACTTTGACAATGTTATGCAATTAAAATAAACAAAAATGTAATTTCCTCAAGCAGGAAAAATTAGGATCAGGTGCACCAAAACAGGTGCAAATGATTAGGAAATAATTAGAGAGTACCTTGGGAGGGTCCAGCCTTCCATAAAGATTAGAAACTTAGTCTGGTTTTAACCATATGAGGATGTGGTAAAACACCGTGCAAATATCAGAAGACCTATCCGAGGCCCTCAAAAGACACATAATTGATGACCATGAGTCTGGGAGTGGGTTACAAATCCATTTCCAAGCAATTCGAAGTACATCATTCCTCTGTCCCTCAGATCATCTACAAATGTGGAAAATTCCAGACCACTGGCAGTCTAGCTAGGACAGATCGTCCCACCAAATTCAGCCCAAGAGATGACTGAAAGGTGCTCATAGAAGTCTGTAAGAACCCCAGGGTAACATTAAGGGATCTACAGGCCTCTCTTGCCACAATCAATATGGAAGTGCACGAGTCAACTGTCAGAAAGAGACTACACAAACATGGCCTACATTCACCTGCTGTTGAGGTGGTACTTTTAACCTGTAGTAAACTTTTGTTAGGTAAATAAATAAAAGATGGATAGGAGATGGTGCAGGCCTGGTGCTTTGTAAAGTGTTGTCTTATCGTGTGGCTGTTAGATTGTTGTTCTACTGCCTCCGTTTGGAGATATTATCTTGGGAACACATGTCTAAAGTTTTTTGTCCTAGGAAGTTGTTCAGTGGGTCCATGCCCACTGATAACGGAGCGTGGCCTGGCCCACGAGAGTCTTTCCTCATGCCAGAAGCTGTCAGGCTGGCACAGGAAACAATTGGGCGTTGTAAGCTCCTTACAGTGGCTACTATTAATGAGCTGCCCTTAGCTGACTGGACACTGGGCTTGTTCCACATTGCAACCACCATTGCAGGCGACTGCCGACTGACTACTCTACAAATCACCTTGTATCATAAGTAGCTACTCATTATTATTTGTAGATCAATCAGTCACAATTGACCCACAATGCATCACGGATGCAGTCAACTCGAACGTACTCACTCACTCACTCACTCACTCACTCACTCACTCACTCACTCACACAGTAGCAGTGTGGTCCCAAGACAGGTTGATCTGTCTCAACTTTGGGCACAGCAGGGATTCTAGCCTTTTGTGTAAGGCACTGTCATGTGGTTGACCGGGCAAAGCACCAGTCTTTATCAGAATGACCCCAGCCCAGCGATGAGAATTAGGGATGTCATTAGTTACATTGATATGACAGGTTCAACTAAGAACAACACATGGTGTGATTATGCAATTTGACAAAACTGTTGAGCTGGAGGGGAGGGAGGAAAATATATTGGACTCAACTGACAGATGTTTATTGACAGACCGTTGTTCTTCATGTAGTAAATTAGATTTAAATGATTATTCTATGTAATAAAGTCCTGGCCTGTCTGCATGTGCTGTAGTCTAATCCTTGTCCATGTTTCTTCCAGGTCTTCTCCAGTATGGTAGGAATTGGTCAGCCATCGCCAAGATGGTGGGCTCCAAAACTGTGTCCCAGTGCAAGAATTTCTACTTCAACTATAAGAAGAGGCAGAAACTCGACGAGATTCTGCAGCAGCATAAAATGAAATCGGTAATGTCTCATCTTCCTTTCTAGAACAGTTAAATGATCAACTCTTTCAAAGGAAACCTATAGTCTGACCTAGTAATGCACCTATCTTAGTGCAAGCCATTCCTCCTAGTTACAGACAGCAGTAGGCACATTTACCTTGTGGTTCTCATAGCGTGTTGTTCCCAAGCTGCGGTATTTAGTGTGTGTTGGGTTTCACCCAGGAGAGAGAGCGTAAGGCGCGGCGTAAAGGCAAAGCTCTACAAAGTGAAGAGGCCAGTGCCCCGTCTGCTGCCGAGGAGGAGGAGATGGAGGGCTCCGGGGCCAGCGGCAACGAGGAGGAGGCCCCCGAGGATGGAGAAGGTAGGAACAACACACACACTTACAATAATCAACGTCATAGAGGACAGGGAGCCATTGTCAGTATACCGTTCATAAGCACTTTCAGAATACTTCCATGAACTTGCAATCACTCATTCACATGGACTGATTAGAAACCAGCCATGTACACTTTATGTTGAAACTAGTTTATGAAACCGTTTTCAATCAATTTGAAGGTTATGTTTTTATGATTACGTTATGTGATGACAGTATTTCTTGATTAGAAATATCTGGAGTGCCTTGAGTGCTGAAGGAAGAATTAAGTGCAATATGGACTTTTAACAGCATCACAATAATGTCTGTGTAAAACATGGAGTTGAATGCGATTCTGAGAATACAAAGACTGCAATCATCAAAATGAGATTCTGACCATGGGTGCATGGGAATTCAAAGCACTTGGCTAAGACATTCATTATATAGAAAATATATCAAATATTTCCACACATGTGGTCTACATACCAACATCTGCGTTTTTAATTCTAGAATCTTCTTTTGGATCCTGGCTGATTGCTCATATTACTGGTAGACTCATTTAAATACCCTGGGTTGATAACGGCCCCTCAACTCACTTTAGGCCAAATTCGCAATACTGTTAACTGTTATTGCTCGTCGTTTCTAGTATATTAGTAACCTTGGCATCTCAATAGCTCAGTCTTTGCATCTAGAATCAATATTTGTGGGAATACAGATTTTGGCTAAATTCCTGGTGATTTTAGTATTTTTGACCCAAAATTAAAATGACAAAGTGCATTTGGAAAGTAATTCAGACCCATTTACTTTCTCAACATTTTGTTATGTTGAACATTTATTAAATTGTTTTTTAAATCTACACACAATACCCCATAATGACAAAGCAAAAACATTATTTTTTCCCCCAGTCCCTGCCACTGAAAAACTCCCACAGAATGATGCTGCTACCACCATGCTTCACTGTAAGGAAGGTGATGAGCAGTGCCAGGTTTCCTCCAGACGTGACGGTTGGCATTCAGGCCAAACAGTTCAATCTTAGTTTAATCAGAACAGAGAATCTTGTTTCTCATGGTCTGAGAGTCCTTTTAGGTGCCTTTTGGCAAACTCTAAGTAGGCTGTCATGTACCTTGTACTGAGGAGTGGCTTCTGTCTGGCCACTCTACCATAAAGGCCTAATTGGTGAAGTGCTGCAGAGATGGTTGTCCTTCTGGAAGGTTCTCCCAACTCTACAGAAGAGCTCTGTCAGAGTGACCACCGGGTTCTTGGTCACCTCCCTGACCAAAGCCCTTCTCCCCCTATTGCTCAGTTTGGTCTGGCAGCCAGCTCTAGGAAGAGTCTTACTGGTTCCAAACTTCTTCCACTTATGAATGATGGAGGTCACTGTATTCTTGGGGACCTTCAATTCTGCAGAAATGTGCCTCGACACAATCCTGTCTTTGAGCTTTACAGACAATTCCTTCAACCTCATGGCTTAGTTTTTGCGCTGACATGCACTGTCAACTGTGGGACCTTGTATAGACAGGTGTGTGCCTTTCCAAATCATGTCTGATCAAGTTAATTTACCACAGGTGCTCCAATCAAGTTGTAGAAACATTTCAAGGATGATCAATGGAAACAGGATGCACCAGAGCTCAATTTTGCGTCTCATAGCTTTGGGTCGGAATACTTATGTCAATAACATATTTCTGTTTTTTATTTTCAAAAGGCCTGTTTTCGGGCCTCCCGGGTGGCGCAGTGGTCTAGGGCACTGCATCGCAGCGCTAGCTATGCCACCAGAGACTCTGTGTTCGCGCCCAGGCTCTGTCGTAGCCGGCCTTGACCGGGAGGTCCGTGGGGCGACGCACAATTGGCCTAGCGTCGTCCGGTTTAGGGAGGGTTTGGCCGGTAGGGATGTCCTTGTATCATCGCGCACCAGCAACTCCTGTGGCGGGCCGGGCGCAGTGCACGGTGTTTCCTCCGACACATTGGTGCGGCTGGCTTCCGGGTTGGATGCGCGCTGTGTTAAGAAGCAGTGCGGCTTGGTTAGGTTGTGTTTGGGAGGACGCATGGCTTTCGACCTTCGTCTCTTCCCAGCCTGTGCGGAAGTTGTAGCGATGAGACAAGATAGGAATTACTAACAATTGGATACCACGAAATTGGGAAGAAAGGGTTTTATTTTTAATTTTTATGTAAAAGCCTGTTTTCACTTTGTCATTATGGGGTATTGTGTGTAGATTGATGAGAGGAAACAACTATTTTATTTTAGAATAAGGCTGTAACCTAACAAAATGTGGAAAAAGTCAAGGGGTCTGAATACTTTCCGAATGCTACATATTGCCGACCCCTGATGTAGTAATTTGTTGATATACCTATATTCTCAGTTACCAGAATAGAGCTGGGAAGTCCCAGGGTATTTCCTCCACGTTCAAAATTGGTTTTGTGTTCTCCCTCATTGTACAGTGAAAGCCAATTAGGTGGAAAGTGGCATTTTGAGAAATATGGTTTTAGAGAAATATGGGGCACAAGAGAGAGGGAAGTGAAAGAGGACGAGGATTTTACATGATAGCAAGATGGCACCGATAGACATGGTTGCCCTGTTCATGGCTCCTAAGCAACTTTGCTGTATTTTGTTTTATTACTGCACTGTTGGATTTTGATACACTCGCAGTAACTGCTAAATATCTGTATGCGATCAATAACATTTGATTTGATTTTGATTTACTAGATTACTACTCAGCTAGGCAGCCAATGTAATATCTGCGGTCTTTCATTCTTTATCTGTCCTTTACCAGGTGGTGCTAACAACAGCTCTGACACAGAGAGCCTGCCCTCTCCACGTTCCTCTGAGGACAGCAAGCCTAAAGAGGAGGGTAGTGGCAGGGCCAAAGCTGGCTCAAACTCTGGGGACAAGGAGGCCTCAGGTTCCCACATGGGCCAGCGAGGAGATGAGAAACCCCCAGGAGAAGTGGGGAAGGCCATCAAGCAGGAGGTAAAGACAGAGGCAGAGGAGGGCAGCAAGGAGCAGCCAAGCGAATCCACAGACCGAGACATGAAGCCCCCCACTGCAGATGCAGAGGAGAGCAAGAGCTCATCCAAGAGCTCCAAGAGGGACCATGGGCCCAAGACGGGCTCCCACGCAGACAGTGACTCTAGTGCCACCTGCAGCGCGGACGAGTTGGAGGAGTTGGATAGTACAGAGAAGAACAGGTGGGGGCTCAGGGCTAGGTGGGGTAGGGGGATTGCATGTGAGGGCTCAGGGCAGGGTAGGGTGGGGTTTCATGTGAGGGCTCAAGGCCGGGTGGGGTAGGGGGGGTTGCATGTGGGGACTCGAGGCTCGGAGGGGGGGGTACATGTGGGGGCCCAGGGCTGGGTGGGGGGGTTATAGGTGTGGGCTCAGGGCTGGGGGGCTGTTCAAATTGTATTTGTCACACACACATTTTTAGCAGATGTTATTGCAGGTGTAGTGAAATGCTTGTGTTCCTAGCTCCAACAGTGCAGTAGTACAGTGTCTTGCGAAAGTATTCGGCCCCCTTGAACTTTGCGACCTTTTGCCACATTTCAGGCTTCAAACATAAAGAATCAACAACAAGTGGGACACAATCATGAAGTGGAACGACATTTATTGGATATTTCAAACTTTTTTAACAAATCAAAAACTGAAAAATTGGGCGTGCAAAATTATTCAGCCCCTTTACTTTCAGTGCAGCAAACTCTCTCCAGAAGTTCAGTGAGGATCTCTGAAGCCTGAAATGTGGCAAAAGGTCGCAAAGTTCAAGGGGGCCGAATACTTTCGCAAGGCACTGTATGTACTATAGCTGGGTGATATGTACAAAATCCTTTTAACGATAACTCTAAAGATATGTTTTTAACATTAATGTGCACACAGTTACTTTTTCATATTACCCTTAAAACCACCACTACTACAACTTTAAATTCTGAAGATCAGTTGTCCTGTTAGCTGTCGCCTATATTGACAGACTTCACCTTTCTCTTCACCATCAAACAATATTGTTCTAGTATAGGCAACTTGTCATTATCGATATCAGTAAAATGTCCTCATTTTGTATGTACCTGCGTGCTTCTGTCTGAGTGTGTTTGCCTGCAAGCGCAAATGTGTGTGTCAAAGATGTGGGCTGACGGCTTGGGGGAGTGGTGATTCGTCCTGCAGTGTTTGCATGGTATTTGTTCTGTTTTTTCCATGACAGCAGACTGCATGTATTGGCAGAGCCTAGGGAAACGTTGCCCTCTGTGCCAAAGCAAACAATGGGAGGGAGTGTGTGTGCTCCCCAGTCTCTTGTCTGTGTGTGTGTGTGTGGCAGAGTATCTTTGTGGGTTTGTATGAGTGTATCTGCGAGTGGGGGATGGGTGGTTAGGCATGTGGGATGGAAACACAATCAGAACCTCTGCTCTCTTTGGGTTTTCATAGTGCGAGATTCTGATCCAGGTCAATCTGTGTTTATTGGGAAAGCAAATAAGAGAATCTGGGTTGTGGCCATATTAAGGAATGCGTGGGACATCCATTGGCATGCTACTGAATGGGGAACTCTGTGTTCTAGTTACTTCTCTCTCTTGCTCTCTCCTCTACTTCTCTCTCTGTCTCGGTCTCTTTCTCTCCCTGTCCAGGATGACGTCTCCCAGCCGTCCCAGCCTGCTGAACTATGCTCATGATGGGGTCATCTCCTCCCCCCTGCAAAAGCCCATGGACCTGAAGCAGCTCAAACAGAGGGCTGCTGCCATCCCCCCTATTGTGAGTCTTACCACTTTCTGTGTGAGTCAGTGCATCCCCCTCCTCTCGTTACACGCCAGGGCCACAGCCTGTATCTTTGTCTCCTCCATCCTTGGAAAGCATATGGAAGCCAGCCAGGTAGAATCAGTAACAGATAAGTCCTTGGATTAGACCAGCCTGGTCATTCTACCCCCTAGTGGTATTAAGGCCAGCCTTCCTGTAATGACAATACTGCTTCTTACACAGATAACAGCATGGCGAGTAAAATGATGAAGCCCTATCATATTTGTATTAGATAAGAAGGCCAGCTGGAGGAGAGGGGATACATTGACCCAGAGGAGAAATGAGGTGCCAGGCATTAGGGAAAATAAGAGGAACCGGGTCATTAGATGTGGGATCTCCCGAGTGTATATTGTTTGTATGTGTATCTGTTGCTCACCAGGCTTCTCTCTCCTGTGTGTGCAGATGCCCCAGATGCCGGATGGTGGACCTCGGGGTGCGTGTAGTAAGGCTGAGCTGCCCCCCCATGCCCTGGCTCTCTACCAGCAGCAGATCACCATGGCTCATGGAGAGTCCTCCCAGGAGGCCAAGCAGCATGTAGGTCAGCCCAGCAAACAGCACCCCTACCCAGCGCAGGGGGACCCCCATAACATCAGCAGCCCCCGCGTCCACCCACGCAGCCCCTCCGCCAGCGACAAGGACGGTACGAACATCAGCCCTCTCTCTCCCTAGCTCCTCTCACCCTCCTGCTCAGTCTAAACACAACTCCCTCCTTCAGCTAAACTGTTACTTTGATTCTACGTTGGTGCTATTGTTTAGAAGCTCCTGGTAGCTCTGGATGATTCCATGCTTACTTGAGGACTCTGTCAGTTCCACAGTGTGTTGTCTAAAGTGCTGGTATTGATTGTTGGGCTCACAGTCAGGTATAAGCATGCAGCGGGATCTGTGTTAAGTTCAGTCTTGGATATCATTGTGGAGTAGTGCTCCATGTGAGTTACTAGACCTATCCAGACCTAGTCTTATTTAGAAGTTAATTAGCAGATGTTTACACAAAATTCTCCACTGTTGAGCTGGAGTTATAAATAGTCAGACAGACATGGAGGACTGAAGAGTTTCCATCTGGGGATTCGAGCTGGATGGACATAGGGCTGGGCGGTATACCGTTTTATGCGATATACCGGTATTGATGCACGGACCGGTGTGGGTTTTTACTTTACCTTCTATAACGGTATTAGAATTTTTGGTTTGTTAAATGTGATACGTAGTGTGTGACGTCCATTTCTATAGTTTACTTCGCTACTTGAGTCATCTCTCTCCACTCTCTCTCTCTCTATGCCGCTTTCCACACAGACCTAGCCATGGCTCCTGTCACTCAAGGAGAACATTTGATGTTCCTCGACCACGAGACACTTGCTGCGTTCAGTCTGCATGGTCAATGCAGCATATGCAACAATGTTGATGACAATGATGCAGTTGTCACTTTGCTTCTTAATAGAAATCTACCAGCATTCTATAATTACACTCTTAGCTTGTGTTTCTTACATCTGCAAACAGCTAGTTTAGCAAGTTATTCCTAAATCTTGTGAGCCGCTAAAGCTAATTGCTAGCTAGCCAATAAATGCACTGAGTAAAAGCAAACGTAGCTAGCTAATACAGCCGGATAATAATAGTGATGGTGTAGACCTAAATCAGCATCTTATTGGTGCAACAGTATCTTCTAGATTAAAGAGGAATACGTTAGCTACATGAAGTAGCTAAGAGAGAGAGAGAATATTCAATGTAGCCAAAGATTATAGGGTCCCCTAGGAAACACCTATCAACACTTTAGTTCCTACCCTGTCATAATAACTCCTCCCTGGCATTTTCATTAGTTGTCATGTCAAACAACACTGTATTAAAAGTGTGCAATATTCTAACTATATAACTAGAATAGACCTATTATTTCCATGATTCCAACAGTTAACCCAAGTGTTTTGCTCTAAATCCTAAGTCAAATAAGTCAAATTGCAACATTTGGTGAAAAATAAGGCTCAGATTGCTTGCTCATATCGTGCAGCCCTACGTGGCAGTGTGGAAATTATGTCAAATGCAGAAATTGATGGAAATTATTTTAAAGTTGAATTGAACAGTATAAAACAATCAAAATACATACACCTTAGCCAGATACATTTAAACTCAGTTTTTCACAATTTCTGACATTTAACCCTAGTAAAAATTCCCTGTCTTAGTTCAGTTAGGATCACTACTTTATTTTAAGAATGTGAAATGCCAGTAGAATAGTAGAGAGAATGATTTATTTCAGCTTTTATTTCTTTCATCACATTCCCAGTGGGTCAGAAGTTTACATACACTCAATTAGTATTTGGTAGCATTGCCTTTAAATTGTTTAACTTGAGTCAAATGTTTTGGGTAGCCTTCCACAAGCTTCCCACAATATGTTGGGTGGATTTTGGCCCATTCCCCCTGACAGAGCTGGTGTAACTGAGTCAGCTTTGTAGGCCTCCTTGCTCGCACACGCTCAGTTATGCCCACAAATTTTCTATGGGATTGAGGTCAGGTCTTTGTTGTCCTTAAGCCATTTTGCCACAACTTTGGAAGTATGCTTGGGGTCATTGTCCATTTGGAAGACCCATTTTTGACCAAGCTTTAACTTCGTGACTGATGTCTTGAGATGTTGCTTCAATATATCCACGTAATTTTCCATCCTCATGATTCCTTACATTTTGTGAAGTGCACCAGTCCCTCCTGCAGCAAAGCACCCACACAACATGATGCTGCCACCCCCGTGCTTCACTGTTGGGATGGTGTTGTTCGGCTTGCAAGCCTTTTTCCTCCAAACATAACGATGGCCAAACAGTTCTATTTTTGTTTTATCAGTCCAGAGGACATTTCTCCAAAAAGTACGATCTTTGTCCTCATGTGCAGTTGCAAACCGTAGCCTGGCTTTTTTATGGCGGTTTTGGAGCAGTGGCTTCTTCCTTGCTGAGTGAGCGGCCTTTCAGGTTATGTGAATATAGGACTCGTTTTACTGTGGATATAGATACTTTTGTACGTATTTCCTCCAGCATCTTCACAAGGTCGTTTGCTGTTGTTCAGGGATTGATTTGCACTTTTCGCATCAAAGTACGTTCATCTCTAGGAGACAGAACGCGTCTCCTTCCTGAGCGGTATGACGGCTGCGTGGTCCCATGGTGTTTATACTTGCGTACTATTGTTTGTACAGATGAACGTGGTACTTTCAGGCGTTTGGAAATTGCTCCCAAGGATGAACCAGACTTGTGCAGGTCTATAATTTTTTTCCGAGGTCTTGGCTGATTTCTTTTGATTTTCCCATGATGTCAAGCAAAGAGGCAGAGTTTGAAGGTAGGCCTTGAAATACATCCACAGGTACACCCCCAATTGACTCAAATTATGTCAATTAACCTATAAGAAGCGTCTAAAGCCATGACATCATTTTCTGGAATTTCCCATGCTGTTTAAAGGCACAGGGAATTACAGGGAATTTCTTACATCTGCAAACAGCTGACATGGAATTATAAGTGAAATATTCTGTTTGTAAATTGTTGGAAAAAGTACTTGTGTAATGCACTAAGTTGATCTCCTAACCGACTTGCCAGAACTAAAGTTTGTTAACAACAAATTTGTGGAGTGGTTGAAAAACTAATTTTGATGACTACAACCTAAGTGTATGTAAACTTCCAACTTCAACTGTATGCGTTGCCATCCTAGGGTCACGCACTACTCATGAAGCAAATTTAGAACTTTTATTATTAAAACACATAAAATACCGTCAAATACCGTCAATTAAAAAAAAAAAATCTGAGATATAATATTTGGTCATATCGCCCAGCCCTACATGGACATATGTACGCGTGACTGTGTGTGATCAGCTGCAGTATGTCTGTGTCCCTGCAGAGCTGGAAGGCAACGAGAGGTGGCTGCAGACTCTACTTCACGGATTACGTAGGTTCACACCCCGCCCCACCCCAATCTATCCCTAACTCATACCCCTTCGCCCAACACACACCTAGCTAAATTCACTTCCTCAGTGGGATTGTGTGTGTAACACTATTAGAAGGTTTGGCAGTGTGTGTGCTGTGGCTGTGTGGAGCAGCGTTGCTGTGTGGCTGACTGCGCAGACGCTGCCTGGCTGCACTCCTTGCTATGATGATGATGATAGTAATGATGATGATGAGGAGAAGGAGCATAAAAAGCTAGCGCTGACCAAGGGATGGTTCTCAGCTTCCAGAAAGATAGCAATTACCCCCCATCCCTTACCGTTTGTGTGTGTGTGTTTGTCCCGTCTTGCAGATAAGTCCCGGGCCTTCTCTCCTCATGGTGACCCTAAGAAGCAGCCGGTGGGGCCAGAGGACCTGAGGGCCACTACCCTGGGCCGGCCCATCATGTCCCCCTACCCAATGTCCCATCGAGACATGGCCAAGCTCAGCCACGACCAGCACCTACTCCACTATAACTCCTGTGAGTCCCACTTACGGCTGTTACGGTGACCACAGTCAAATTCCACGTGGCCGTTTAGTTGTGGTAACTAGGCTTCTCCAAGCTCTGATGCTGCTGTTGGTCATTAGTGGCCTCCCAAATGTGCTAATCCCTGGTACCCAGCACCCTAATCTATGGATTTCACTTGACTGGGCAGGGGTTGAGCCAGGCCCAACCAATCAGAATTTGTTTGTTTTTTTTCCACAAAAGGGCTTTATTACAGACATAAATACTCCTCAGTTTCATCAGCTGTCTGGGTAGCTGGTCTCAGATGATCCTGCAGGTGAAGAAGCCAGATGTGGAAGTCCTGCGCTGGTGTGTTTACACATGGTCTGCAGTTCTGACACCGGTTGGACGTATAGCCAAATTCTTTAAAATGACATTGGAGGCGCCTTAGGATAGAAAAATGAACATTCAATTCTCTGGCAACAGCTGTGGTGGACATTCCTGCAGTCAGCATGCCGATTGGCTTTGTGTTGTGTGACAAAACTGCACATTTTAGAGTGGCCTTTTATTGTCCCCAGCCCAATGTGCACCTGTGTAATGGTCATGCTGTTTAATCAGCTTTTTGATATGCACACATGTCATGTGGATGGATTATCTTGGCAAGGCGAAATGCTCACTAACAGGAATGTAAACAATTTTGTGCACAACATTTGAGAGAAATAAGCTTTTTGTGTGTATGGACAATTTCTGGGATCTTTTATTTCAGCTCATGAAACATGGGACCAACACTTTACATGTTGCGTTTATGTTTTTGTTCAGTTTATATTTATTTATCAACTTTCCTAATATTAGGCACATTGTTTTGCTTTACAGCGGGAGTATAGCGTACCTGGCAGGCATGAAAATAAACCACGGGAAAAGCGTCCTCCATTCACTATTTAAGTGGTTAGATGACATCTATTTTTTTCCCCCGTGACCCTGTTCTGAGACAAGTGCATGATAATGGTCCATTCTAAATCAAAACTAATTTCACAAACACACTGCCGTTCAAAAGTTTGGGGTCACTTAGAAATGTCCTTGTTTTTGAAAGATAAGCACATTTTTTATAAATAAATTTGATTTGATTTGCAAAAGAGCAAGAAGATAAATAACAATATGGGGATGAGGTAGTTGGGTGTGCTATTTACAGATTGGCTGTGTACAGGTACATTGATCGGTAAGCTGCTCAGACAGCTGATGCTTAAAGTTAGTGAGGGAGATATACGTCTCCAGCCAGTGATTTTTGCTATTCGTTCCAGTCATTGGCAGCAGAGAACTGGAAAGAAAGGTGGCCAAAGGAAGTGTTGGCTTTGGGGAAGACCAGTGAAATATACCTGCTGGAGCGTGTGCTATGGGTGGGTGTTGCTATGGTGACCAGTGAGCTGAGATAAGGTGGGGCTTTACCTAACAAAGACTTATAGATGACCTGGAGCCAGTGGGTTTGGCGATGAATATGTAGCGAGGTCGCAGTGGTGGGTAGTATATGGGGCTTTGGTGACAACTTATGGCACTGTGATAGACTACATCCAATTTGCTGAGTAGAGTGTTGGAGGCTATTTTGTAAATGACATCGCCGAAGTCAAGGATCGGTAGTGTAGTCACTTTTACAAGGGTATGTTTGGCAGCATGAGTGAAGGAGGCTTTGTTGCGAAATAGGAAGCAGATTTTAGATTTCATTTTTGATTGAAGATGCTTAATGCGAGTCTGGAAGGAGAATTTTAGTCTAACCAGACACCTAGGTATTTGTAGTTGTCCACATATTCTAAGTTAGAACCCTCCAGAGTTGTGATGCTAGTCGGGCGGCCGGGTGTGGGCAGCAATTGGTTGAAGAGCATGCATTTAGTTTTACTAGCATTTAAAAACAGTTGGAGGCCACGGAAGGAGTGTTGTATGGCATTGAAGCTCGTTTGGAGGTTTGTTAACACAGTGTCCAAAGAAGGGCCAGATGTATACAGAATGGTGTTGTCTGCATAGAGGTGGATCAGAGAATCACCAGCAGCAAGAGCGACATCATTGATATATACAGAGAAAAGAGTCAGCCCGAGAATTGAACCCTGTGGCACCCCCATAGAGACCGCCAGAGGTCCGGACAACAGGCCCTCCGATTTGACACACTGAACTCTATCAGAGAAGTAGTTGGTGAACCAGGCGAGGCAGTCATTTGAGAAATCTAGGCTATTGAGTCTGCCGATAAGAATGCGGTGATTGATAGAGTCAAAAGCCCTGGCCAGGTCGATGAAGACGGCTGCACAGTACTGTCTTTTATCGATGGCAGTTATGATATCGTTCGGGACCTTGAGTGTGGCTGAGGTACACCCATGACCAGCTCGGAAACCAGATTGCATAGTGAAGAAGGTACGGTGGGATTCGGAATGGTTGGTGATCTGTTTGTTAACGTGGCTTTCGAAGATTTTCGGAAGGCTGGGCAGGATGGATATACAGTTGAAGTCGGAAGTTTACATACACCTTAGCCAAATACACTGCTCAAAAAAATAAAGGGAACACTTAAACAACACAATGTAACTCCAAGTCAATCACACTTCTGTGAAATCAAACTGTCCACTTAGGAAGCAACACTGATTGACAATACATTTCACATGCTGTTGTGCAAATGGAATAGACAACAGGTGGAAATTATAGGCAATTAGCAAGACACCCCCAATAAAGGAGTGGTTCTGCAGGTGGTGACCACAGACCACTTCTCAGTTCCTATGCTTCCTGGCTGATGTTTTGGTCACTTTTGAATGCTGGCGGTGCTTTCACTCTAGTGGTAGCATGAGACGGAGTCTACAACCCACACAAGTGGCTCAGGTAGTGCAGCTCATCCAGGATGGCACATCAATGCGAGCTGTGGCAAGAAGGTTTGCTGTGTCTGTCAGCGTAGTGTCCAGAGCATGGAGGCGCTACCAGGAGACAGGCCAGTACATCAGGAGACGTGGAGGAGGCCATAGGAGGGCAACAACCCAGCAGCAGGACCGCTACCTCCGCCTTTGTGCCAGGAGGAGCACTGCCAGAGCCCTGCAAAATGACCTCCAGCAGGCCACAAATGTGCATGTGTCTGCTCAAACGGTCAGAAACAGACTCCATGAGGGTGGTATGATGGCCCGACGTCCACAGATGGGGGTTGTGCTTACACCCCAACACCGTGCAGGACGTTTGGCATTTGCCAGAGAACACCAAGATTGGCAAATTCGCCACTGGCGGCCTGTGCTCTTCACAGATGAAAGCAACTTCACACTGAGCACATGTGACAGACGTGACCGAGTCTGGAGACGCCGTGGAGAACGTTCTGCTGCCTGCAACATCCTCCAGCATGACCGGTTTGGTGGTGGGTCAGTCATGGTGTGGGGTGGCATTTCTTTGGGGGGCTGCACAGCCCTCCATGTGCTTGCCAGAGGTAGCCTGACTGCCATTAGGTACCGAGATGAGATCCTCAGGCCCCTTGTGAGACCATATGCTGGTGCGGTTGGCCCTGGGTTCCTCCTAATGCAAGACAATGCTAGACCTCATGTGGCTGGAGTGTGTCAGCAGTTCCTGCAAGAGGAAGGCATTGATGCTATGGACTGGCCTGCCCGTTCCCCAGACCTGAATCCAATTGAGCACATCTGGGACATCATGTCTCGCTCCATCCATTGTACACTGCTAAAAAAAAATTCTGAGGTCTTGGCTGATTTCTTTTGATTTTCCCATGATGTCAAGCAGACGCACTGCATTTGAAGGTAGGCTTTGAAATACATCCACAGGTACACCTCCAATTGACTGAAATGATGTCAATTAGCCTATCAGAAGCTTCTAAAGCCATGACATCATTTTATGGGATTTTCCCATGCTGTTTAAAGGCACAGTCAACTTAGTGTATGTAAACTTCTGACCCACTGGAATTGTGAAATAATCTGTCTGTAAACAATTAGTGGAAAAATGACTTGTGTCATGCACAAAGTCGATGTCCTAACCCACTTGCCACAACTCTAGTTTGTTAACAAGAAATGAAAACCAGTTTAAATGACACCTAAGTGTATGTAGACTTCTGACTTCAACTGTAGGTCTTTACCAGTTTGTCTCGAGTGTATCCCCATTTGAAGAGGGGGATGACCGCGGCAGCTTTCCAATCTTTGGGTATATCTGACGATACGAAATAGAAGTTGATCAGGCTAGTAATAGGGGTTGCATCAATTTTGGCGGATAATTTTAGAAAGAGAGGGTCGAGATTGTCTAGCCCAGCTGATTTGTAAGGATCCAGATTATGCAGCTCTTTCAGAACATCAGCTGTCTGGATTTGGGTGAATGAGAAGCCGGGGGGGGGGGGGGGGGGGGGGGGGTCTTGGGCAAGTTTCTTTAGGGGGTGCAGAGCTGTTGGCCGGGCTTGGGGTAGCCAGATGGAAAGCATGACCTGCCGTAGAAAAGTGCTTCTTGAATGAACGATTATCGTAGATTTATCGGTGGTGACAGTGTTTCCTAGCCTCAGTGCAGTGGGCAGGTGGGAGGAGGTGCTTCTTATTCTCCATGGACTTTACAGTGTCCCAGAACTTTTTGGAATTAGTGCTACATTATGCAAATTTCTGTTTGAAAAAGCTAGCTATAGCTTTCCTAAGTGACTGTGTGTATTGGTTCCTTACTCCCCTGAAAAGTTCATATCGCGGGGGATATTCGATGCTAATGCACATCGCCACAGGATGTTTTTGTGCTGGTCAAATCTGGGGTGAACCAAGGGCTATATCTGTTCTTAGTTCTACATTTTTTGAATGGGGCATGCAACCAGGCATCCTCTACTGACGGGATGTGGTCAATGTCCTTCCAGGATACCTGGGCCAGGAATATTAGAAAGGCCTGCTCGCTGAAGTGTTTTAGAGAGTGTTTGACAGTCATGAGGGGTGGTCGTTTGACCGCAGACCCTTTACGGGCGCAAGCAATGAGGCAGTGATCACTGAGATCCTTGTTGAAGACAGCAGAGGTGTATTTAGAGGGCAAGTTGGTCAGGATGATATCTAAGAGGGTACCCGTTGTTCCGGATTTAGGGTTGTACCTGGTAGGTTCCTTGATCATTTGTGTGAGATTGAGGGCATCTAGCTTAGATTGTAGGACGGCCGGGATGTCAATCATATCCCAGTTTAGGTCACCTAACAGTACAAACTCTGAAGATAGATGGGGGGCAATTAAAACACATATGGTGTCCAGGGCACAGCTGGGGGCTGAGGGGGGTCTATAACAAGCGGCAATGGTGAGAGACTTGTTTCTGGAAAGTTGGATTGTTAAAAGTAGAAGCTGAATTGTTTGGGCACACACCTGGATAGCATAGACAGAACTCTGCAGTAGATTGCAACTCCGCCCCCTATGGCAGTTCTATCTTGTCGGAAAATGTTGTAGTTGGGGATGGAAATTTCAGGATTTTTGGTGGCCTTCCTAAGCCAGGACATCAGGGTTGGCGGAGTATGGTGAAGCAGTGAATATAACAAACTTAGGGAGGAGGCTTCTGATGTTAACATGCATGAAACTAAGGCTTTTACGGTTACGGAAGTCAACAAATGAGAGCGCCTGGGGAATGGGAGTGGTGCTGGGGGCTGCAGGCCTGGGTTAACCTCTACATCACCAGAGGAGGAGTAGGATAAGGGTACGACTGAAGGCTATAAGAACTGGTCGTCTAGTGCGTTCGGAACAGAGAGTAAAAGGAGCAGATTTCTGGGCGTGGAAGACTAGATTCAAGGCATAATGTACAGACAATGGTATGGTAGGATGTGAGTACAGTGGAGGTAAACCTAGGCATTGAGTGATGATGAGAGAGGTTTTGTCTCTAGAGGAACCAGTTAAGCCAGGTGAGGTCACCGCATGTGTGTGGGGCGGGACAAAAAGGCTATCTAAGGCATATTGGGCAGGGCTGTGGGGGGCTCTACAGTGAAATAAGACAACAATCACAAACCATAACAGCAATAGACAAGGCGTATTGACATTAGGGAGAGGCATGTGTAGCCGAGTGATCATAAGGTCCAATGAGTAGCAATATAGGTGAGTCAGGGAGCCGATTCAGTAGTCTCTACTACGCAAGGCGAGCTGGAGACACGGCGATTCAGACTGCTAGCGGACCGGGGCTTGCAGATAGGCCTTCGGTGAAATCGCAACGGATGACCCTATTGAAACCACTTCGGATGAATACGTTGGCAGACCAGTCGTGATGGATCGGCAGTGAATGGCAAAATAGGTATTGTAGCCCAAGAATTGGCTGGTGGACCTCCTCGGCTTGCCGGGAGATGGGCCTAGCTCAAGTCTAACCGGTTCCTTCTTTTGGGACGTAGACGTTATCCAGGAGTAGCCACTCGGATTGCAGCTAGCTAGCTGCGATGATCCGGTGGAGAGGTTCAGGGCTTGCAGTCGGAATCCGGAGATGTGGTAGAGAAAAAGCAGTCTGATATGCTCTGGGTTGATATCGCACTGTGCAGACTGGCAGGTATTGACCGAGCTTAGGCTTACTGGTGTCCGAGTTAACGGTGAAGACCTCTAGCAGTGGCTAACTGACTGCTAGTTAGCTGGCTAGCTTCTGATGGGGGTTCCAGTTCTAAAGTATAAAAATAGCAGATCCGTACCACATTGGGTGAGGCGGGTTGTAGGAGAGTATATTCAGTCCGTAGATGGAAAGTGAGATTAAAATATATACGAGGTAAGCAAAACATTTACGGGACGGGACAAGACAAAACACACGTCCGACTGCTACGCCATCTTGGAACCAAGTTTATAATTTTAAAATGCTAATTGATCATTAGAAAACCCTTTTGCAATTATGTTAGCACAGCTGCAAACTGTTGTCCTGATTAAAGAAGCAATAAAACTGTCATTTTAGTTCAGTATCAGGGGCATCAGTACTGATGAGTTCGATTACAGGCTCACAATCCAAGAAACAATTAAAAATGCCAGAAACAACAATTTCTTCTGAAACTCATCAGTCTATTCTTGTTCTGAGAAATTAAGGCTATTCCATGCGAGAAATTGCCAAGAAACTGAAGATCTCGTACAACGCTGCATACTGCTCCCTTCACAGAACAGCGCAAACTGGCTCTAACCAGAATAAAAAGAGGAGTTTGAGAAACAGACGCCTCACAAGTCCTCAACTGGCAGCTTCATTAAATAGTACCATCAAAACACCAGTCTCAACGTCAACAATGAAGGCGACTCCAGGATGCTGGCCTTCTTGTGACAAAACTCACACTCATTCTTGTGTTTAATAAATGTATTGTATAGTGTGTGTGTTTGTTTGTGTGTGTGTGTGTGTGTGTGTGTGTGTGGCAGGCTTACAATGATGGCAAAAAACAACATTTGAGAGTGCGAGCGGGGGTACACAGCTAGAGGTTGAATGTTTGAAGGGGTACGGGACTATAACAAGTTTGAACTACTGGCCTAGTCCATAGGCCTATATGTTTTGATAAGGTTTGTATCACAACTGAAGTGGCCAAAATTTCTTAAAAGTTAAGCACACACGCTTTACGACCAGTGTAGAGCCTAACTGGCATACATAGGCAGCGTGTGAGTTTCAAGTTTGGGGAAGATCATTTTCACCATAAAATGCAACTTTTATAATAAAGAATTACATGCATAATCGCGTTTGCGGTCACTTTGGAGAACAGTGTTTCGCTGCTAATTGATTGCATTTTGGAACATTCGCGCTTATAGCCGTGTGCGCATTTCTGCACAAATGTCAAGAAATAGAAATATCCTTATAGTTTATCAACATTTTAAGATTAACGTTCTGATCGTTTGCATCAGCCACAGTTTTTTTGATGCTAGTGGTTCTATCGCATCCCACAAGGTAGCCAAGTGGTTAGAGCGTTGGGCCAGTAACCGAAAGGTTGCTGGATCGAATCCCAGAGCTGACAAGGTAAAAATCTGTCGTTTTGCCCCTGAGCAAGGCAGTTAACCCACTGTTCCCCGGGCGCCGAAGACATGGATGTTGATTAAGGCATCCCCCCTCCACCTCTCTGATTCAGAGGGGTTGGGTTAAATGCGGGAGACACATTTCAGTTGAAGGCATTCAGTTGTACAGCTGACCTGGTATCACCCTTTCCCTTTCCCAACTGTCCCAGAGTATGTTTGGAATATTTATTTCTTGCACAGAAAGACAAGTTGACCAATTGAATAGGTAAACTTTTGTACTATGGGGGATTGACATAGGCTATAGCTTTTGCTGTTTGTAAGGCTTACTCATCTTGTTGGCTGACGAAAAGTACTGTAGGCCAATATGCGCCTCGGAATTCGATAAGAAGGATCCGCGCAGTTGCGTCCCCGATGTGTCTGTCTCATTTGTAGCCTACTTCTTAGCTGAGATGTCTGTGAGAATGACCCGATCATGTGACGGGTGTTGGCTATTAAGAATTGAGATATCTGAGAGCCATGTGAGTTAGAAGTGCTCTGACTGTCCACTGTCCCACTACAACCCCTCTCTATTCCCCAGACCTTCCCTGCCTTACTATTATTCCCTCTCGTCAAACCCTCATCCCTCCCTATTCCCATCGTCATACCCTCACCCCTCCCTATTCCCATCGTCATACCCCCACCCCTCGCTTTTCCCATCGTCATACCCTCACCCCTCGCTTTTCCCATCGTCATACCCTCACCCCTCCCTATTCCCATCGTCATACCCTGACCCCTCCCTATTCCCATCGTCATACCCTCACCCCTCCCTATTCCCATCGGCAGACCCTCACCCCTCCCTATTCCCATCGGCAGACCCTCACCCCTCCCTATTCCCATCGTCATACCCTCACCCCTCCCTATTCCCATCGGCAGACCCTCACCCCTCCCTATTCCCATCGGCAGACCCTCACCCCTCCCTATTCCCATCGTCAGACCCTCACCCCTCCCTATTCCCATCGTCATACCCTCACCCCTCCCTATTCCCATCGTCAGACCCTCACCCCTCCCTATTCCCATCATCATACCCTCACCCCTCCCTATTCCCATCGGCAGACCCTCACCCCTCGCTTTTCCCATCGTCAGACCCTCACCCCTCCCTATTCCCATCGTCAGACCCTCACCCCTCCCTATTCCCATCGTCAGACCCTCACCCCTCCCTATTCCCATCGTCAGACCCTCACCCCTCCCTATTCCCATCGTCAGACCCTCACCCCTCCCTATTCCCATCGTCATACCCTCACTCCTCCCTATTCCCATCGGCAGACCCTCACCCCTCCCTATTCCCATCGTCATACCCTCACCCCTCCCTATTCCCATCGGCAGACCCTCACCCCTCCCTATTCCCATCGTCATACCCTCACCCCTCCCTATTCCCATCGTCAGACCCTCACCCCTCCCTATTCCCATCGTCATACCCTCACTCCTCCCTATTCCCATCGGCAGACCCTCACCCCTCCCTATTCCCATCGTCATACCCTCACCCCTCCCTATTCCCATCGGCAGACCCTCACCCCTCCCTATTCCAGTTCAAGTCTCATCTCCCATTTCATTGTTATGTCTCCTTGCTCTGTGCTATTCTTAGCCAATCCTACTTTGCTTCCCTAAACTGCCATGTCTATATTTTTAAAGTATATTTCTGTCTTTGCTCTCAGCTTTCCAGCAGGCTGGCCACTCTGGGCCCCCTGGTCTGCAGCAGGATGGTGCCAGATTGGCAGCGGTGCTCCCCCTCCATATGCCAGAGCCACCCCCTCTCATCTCCTCCAACAAGCCAGGGGGGTCTATCACACAGGTATAGGACACTACTCGAGAGAGCCATAGCACCCATTAGATGTTGAGTTATTGTGAAAGTGAATAGAGTTTTGCCGTTCACCATGCTCACTGTTGTTGTGTGGTTCGCAGGGCACCCCAGTGCAGCTGCATAGCCCGGCTCATGGGATGGACCATGGGAAGATGCCCCCTGTACAGATGGGTTTGTCCTGGATGGATCAGAGGAAAGTGGGTGAGTCCAAGTGTCTGGAGTGGGTGCAGCACTCCCAGCCTTGGTTTGCTGGTGAGTTGCCTTCTTCTTACCCTAACCTTCAATTGTAGATTTTGGGTGTCCTGGGCTTTCTCCATTGACACTCTCTCTCCTCTCTGCTCTTGTCTCACTCTGTCCCTCTCTGACTCACACACACACACCAGGTCCCTACCCGGTGGTGAAGCAGGAGCAGCTTTCTCCGCGGTGCCCGTCATCCCTGGCAGAGAACCTGTCCACGCAGGGGATGCCCCATGACGCCAATGCTGGACGTGGTGAGTTCATAACTAGATACATTCCACACCCCTTGATGTTGGGCACCAAGTGTACACTGCTCTCTGCTTATACTGATTCTCTTCTCTGTTATTGGTACATTCACAGATGTCTATGCCAATATAAAGCCCTGACTCTGCTCCTGGATGTGTTGAATTTGCAGGGTCTTTGCCAGCAGTGCAGGGGGGCAGCATCACAAAGGGCATCCCAGGTACCAGAGTGCACCAAGACTCTCCCATCTCCTACCGGGGAGGCTCCATCACCCAGGTAAGAGCAACACACTGACCACAACACTACAATGTGCTTCTGCTTACTGTGCCTTATTCATTATCATGACTTCATCAGCTTTGACCTAAAAGTCTCACCGGACTGTTTGTATGCCTCCAAATTATATGAGGACAACGACATAGACGTGTTGAGAGGTCATGACCCCAGGCTGGAAAGCTAGTCAGGCTCAGTTAGTGTTCAGGCAAGGCAGGGTAAAGGCTGGGGCTGCAGGCAGGCAGGATCTCCCTGCTAATCCTGCCTGGTGTGACATGATCGTGGCTCTGACTGCTCCTGTCGCCCTAGCAACAGGTACACACTGTACCACGTCTGTTCTCTACTTTATTTATCTGTTTCTTCTCCACTCACTAAGCCCCATCAATGATATGCACAGTCCTCAGCCTGCTGTAATATCTGCCTCGGCCAACTGGCCTTGAAATGGGGTGATGTTATATATGCCCAGATAGATAACTGAGGGAAAGGTGAGAGAGATGTAATCAGAGCGGGTGGGGAAGTTAGCCTGCTCCTTCTTTGTTTGTTTAGCTGACTGCTAGGCAGAGCGAAAGTGTGTGTATGTGTGCGCGTGTACAGTTAAGGCTTTGTTGTATCAGGTGCATCACTCGCATCTCCCTTGATAAAGTTGAATGCTGAGGGGTAGATGCCCTGGCCCCTGACCTACACTACATCCCCCCCCTTCTTTGGAAAGATCTGTAATCAACAGACAGGAAATGTGATCTAGGGCAACACATGTCCCTCTTCACCCCCTCCCTCCTCCCACACTCCATATCAGTCTCCAATGACAGCCTTGTGTGCTCTCTATCAGCCTCCCAGCAGGCTTACATAAACACTCAGCGGCAATGGCGGAAATATGACTCACAGCAAAGTGTGCCAGAGATATGACAGAAAGCCCCGACCAAACCTGCTGCTGCCATTTTGTCACCTAGTGTTAGCACTACAGAGTCTGTGGGGCGTATTATCTGAGACACAAATTGTATTCTTATGTGACTATGTGGCATCAGTGCATGATGTACTGATGTATGATCTTACTCACCAGAGGTATCACAATTAAAAAATACATTCTGGAAAAATATACAGTACCAGTCAAAAGTTTGGAGACACTTTCATTATTTGTACTATTTTCTACATTGAAGAGTAAGGGTGAAGACTACAAAACTATGAAATAACAGATGGAATCATATAGTAACAAAACAGTGTTATCCAAATATTTTATATTTGAGATTCTTCAAAGTAGTCACCCTTTGCCTTAATTACAGCTTTGCACACTCTGCGTTCACTCAACCAGCTTCATGAGGTAGTCACCTGGAATGAATTTCAATTAACAGATGTGCCTTGTTAAAAGTTTGTGGAATTTCTTTCCTTAATGTGTTTGAGCCAATCAGTTGTGTTCAATCAATCAATCAATCAATCAATCAAATGTATTTATAAAGCCCTTCTTTCATCAGCTGATGTCACGAAGTGCTGTACAGAAATCCAGCCTAAAACCCCAAACAGCAAGTAATGCAGGTGTAGAAGGTAGGGTTGGTATACAGAAGATAGCCCTATTTGGTAAAAGACCAAGTCCATATTATGGCAAGAACTAAGCATATAAAACGACAGTCCATTTTGACTTTAAGACATGAAGGTCAGTCAATCCGGAGGATTTCAAGAACTTTGAAAGTTTCTTCAAGTACTTCACAAAAACCATCAAGCGCTATGATGAAACTGGCTCTCATAAGGATCGCCACAGGAAAGGAAGACCCAGAGTTACCTCTGCTTCAGAGGATAAGTTCATTAGAGTTAACTACACCTCAGATTGCAGCCCAAATAAATGCTTCACAGAGTTCAAGTAACAGACACATCTCAACATCAACTGTTCAGAGGAGACTGTGTGAATTAGGCTTTCAAAGAAACCACTACTAAAGGACACCATTAAGAAGAAGAGACTTGCTTGGGCCAAAAAACACGAGCAATGAACATTCGACCGGTGGAAATCCAAATGTGAGATTTTTGGTTCCAACCAGTGTCTTTGTGAGACACAGAGTAGCTGAACGGATGATCTCCGTATGTGTGGTTCCCACCGTGAAGCATGGAGGAAGAGGTGTGATGGTGTGCGGGTGCTTTACTGGTGACACTGTCTGTGATTTATTTAGAATTCAAGGAACACTTAACAAGCATGGCAACTAAAGTATTCTGCAGCGATACGCCATCCCATCTGGTTTGCGCTTAGTGGGACTATCATTTGTTTTTCAACAGGACAATGACCCAACACACCTCCAGGCTGTGTAAGGGCTGCATCAGATTACCTGGTTTCTACAATCACCCAACCTCAATCCAATTGAGATCATTTGGGATGAGTTGGACCGCAGAGTGAAGGAAAAGCAGCCAACAAGTGCTCAGCATATGTGGGAACTCCTTCAAGACTGTTGGAAAAGCATCCCAGGTGAAGCTGGTTGAGAATATGCCAAGAATGTGCAAAGCTGTCATCAAGGCAAAGTGTGGCTACTTTGAAGAATCTCAAATATAAAGTATATTTTGATTTGTTTAAAACTTTTTTGGTTCCTACATGATTCCATATGTGTTATTTCATAGTTTTTATGTCTTCACTATTCTACAATGTAGAAAATAATTTTTAAAAAATAAAGAAAAACTTTTGAATTAATAGGTGTCTAAACTTTTGACTGGTACTGTTTATCTTACAACAACGACTAATGAAATCTGTGATACTGATGTCCTCTATCTTGTGAGATGATTGAGTGTTGTTTCTATGTCTGTCCCACTCCCTCCACAGGGCACCCCGGCAGATGTGCTGTACAAGGGGACCATAACCCGTCTGATCACAGATGATAGCCCCAGCAGAGCAGAGAGGGAGCGGGATGAGCTCCTGTCCAAAGGACACGTGGTCTATGAGGGCATCAGTGGACACATCCTCACCTATGACCGTCAGTACTCTAACCTTCTAGAAATGCTGTGCTACTTCACTTACTTACAATGCCTTCAGAAAGTATTCGTACCCCTTGACTTATTACACATGTTGTTGTTACAGCCTGAATTTTAAATGTATTGTTTTTCCTCATCCATCTACACACAATACCCCATAATGACTAAGGGAAAACGTGTTTTTAGACATTTTTGCAAGTTTATTGAAAATGACGTTTAAAATTTACATACAGTGTATTCGGAAAGTATTCATACCCCTTCACTTTTCCCACATTTTGTTAAATAATAGCCGTAGGCCGGACGAAGTTGAATTACTGTTTAACGGATGCCCCGCCTTACTTTTCTCCACACCTCGCAAAAAAAACGAATCAGATGTGACATTTTTTGGGCAATAAATGCAGCTTTGTTTATAACACACTGTCCGCTCTCCCTTGATGCTTTCCCAAGTTGATGCGCAACAGACCAAACAGCCTCAGATCATGTTTGAGCCTCGGATTGGGCATTGAAACACACGTTCACACCTGCAAGCGACGTGCAGATGTTTCATTTCTCTCTCATGCCGTCATGGCTGAAGCCAGCGCAAATTCCTACTATTTATCTGTCCAGGTTAAATGTGGGACGTCCCTTGTTATAAACAAACAGTCGGTTAAATTCATGGTTCATGCATCATTTTCAGATCTATTAGAAGCGATTAATATACGAAACAACAATGTCATTGAACCAATTCACTGGCCATGCAAGCTGATAGTATTTTGGACGGCCAAATTTAAGTCAAAATGATTGAAATCGAAGTGTGTCAGCTGTATGGTAATTTGCAATTTGTAACTTACATTTTGCCTGTACTATCAGTAGTTGTAGGCCAACCGATAACACCAAGATGGAATGCGTTTGAAGTGATGATGTGTCACCGAGAATAGCTAGCATGTCCAGCAAAGTACATGGCCAGTGGCACGCGCACACTTCGTGCAGATCAGCAGCTCCACAATGATGTGATCGACTCTCTCCAAGGTGAGGGCTTTTCGTGGCAGCCAGACGAGACCGTCAAAGGAGGATGCGGTGAGCAAAGTTACTGGGCTGGAATTTAGTCAAGCTTGCTGATGCTTCTAATTGTGCATGTTACAAACACATTTTTATATTTTGATGATGATAGGCTATACTCTAGGCTGGATTTATATATTTTTTCCAATGCTACGTCAATTTGGCAGACCTAACTGGGCCTCCAGTTTTATCATAGCGCTTGATGGTTTTTGCAACTGCACTTGAAGAAAGTGCACTTTCAAAGTTCTTGACATTTACATGTCTGAAAGTGATGACGGAGTGTCTTTTCGCTTTGTTTATTTGAGCTGTTCTTGCCATAACATGGACTTGGTCTTTTACCAAATAGGGCTATCTTCTGTATACCATCCCTACCTTGTCACAACACAACTGATTGTCTCAAACGTGTTAAGAAGGAAAGAATTTCCACAAATGAACTTTTAGCAAGGCACACCTGTTCATTGAAATGCATTCCAGGTGACTACCTCGTGAAGCTGGTTGAGAGAATGCCAAGAGTGTGCAAAGCTGTAATCAAGGCAAAGGGTGGCTACTTTGAAGAAAAAAAATATTTTTTAACACCTTTTTGGTTACTACATGATTCTATGTGTTATTTCATAGTTTTTTTGTCTTCACTATTATAGTAAAGAGAAATCCTGAAATGAGTGTCCAAACTTTTGACTGATACTATATGTAAATAAGGTATTCTAAAAACCTGTTTTCGATTTGTCATTATGGGGTATTGTGTGTATATTGAGGAATATTTTTTATTAAATACATTTTGGAATAAGTCTGTAACGTAACAAACTGTGGAAAAAGTGAAGGGGTCTGAATACTTTCCGAATGCACTGTAAGTTTTCACACCCCTTTGTATTCACATCCAATTTCCTTTGATCATCCTTGAGATCTCACTACAACTTGGAGTCCACTTGTGGCCAATTCAATTATTTGGACATGATTTAGAATGTAGCACACCTATATGAGAAGATTTAAGTTCCAACAAGATAATGACCCCATGCATACACCCAAAGCAATGCTGGGAAATCTTCAGAACAAGAATGTGAAAGCCCTTCAGTGGCCCAGCTAATGCCCAGACTTGAATCCCATTGAAAATCTTTGGAAAGACTTGAAGATTGTTGTTCCCCGCTTGTCCCCATCATCTTAACAGCACTTGAGAAAATCTGCAAGGAAGAATGAGAGAGAATCCCCAAATCCAGATGTGCAAATCTGATACAGACATACCCAAGACGACTCAAAGCTGATACAGACATACCCAAAACGACTCAAAGCTGATACAGACATACCCAAGACGACTCAAAGCTGATACAGACATACCCAAAACGACTCAAAGCTGATACAGACATACCCAAGACGACTCAAAGCTGTAATCGCCACCAAAGGTGTTTCTACAAAGTATTGACTCAGTGGTGTGAATACTTATGTAATTGAGATATTTCTGTGTTTTTCAATACTTTTTCATTATGGGGTGTTGTGTGTAGATGGGTGAGAAAAAAATCTATTGAATCCATTTTGAATTCAGGCTGTAACACAACAAAATGCGGGATTAGTTGAAGGGTTTGACTACTTTCTGAAGAGTTTAAAACACCCCTCAATGCCATCTGATGCTTGGTATTTCTAGGTGGATTATCCCTGTTCCTCTGTTGACAGTTGTTTGTGGTGTGTTCTTTTCAGGCCCACCCTCTCAGAACCCTAAAGATGACGGCCGGGGCCAGCCTGGGGAGATCTTGGGGCTGAAGCGCCCCTATGATGTCAGGGGGTTGCCCATGAGGGAGACACTGTCTGCAGCTAACTGTGAGGGTAAGTTTTGGAGTCGGCTACCTTCTAACAGCTCTAGCATGTACTTTATGTAGACTACAATGAGGTAACCAATGCTATTCTTTCTTCACTTCGACCCCTACTTCAGGTCTGATAGGCAGAGCCATATCTCACGAGAGAGACAACCCACACCCAACCCACCACATCCGTGGTTCCATTTCACAGGGTAAAGCAAATAGACCCACTCTTTTATTCCATCAGGGTATGGTCACCTCACCGAGTTGCACAATGGCTTGTGAAGTTTGTAACTCCTGTGTGTTTGTGTTCCTCCTCTCCTCCCCCCAGGTATCCCCCGTCACCTGGACATCCAGGATGGCTACATGAGACGGGAGGCCAAGCAGATGAAGAGAGAGGGCTCCCCGTCCCAAGGGACTGGCCAGATGGCTGAACCCATGAAGGGTCGAGAGGCCATTGTGCCCACAGTGAAGGAGGGGGGCCGATCCATCCACCTCATCCCCAGAGAGGAGCTCCGACTGATGCCCGAAGGCATGATGATGCCCAAGGCTGGCAAAGACGGCATCATAGCACAGGTGAGTGGAATGTCACACTGTAGATGCTCTGCACGTCAGTGCACACTGCCTCAGGAAAATTAAAAAGCAACAAAAGTCACTATTGTTGGTAGAAAGATTCAGTATTTTTCATTGTCTTTTTTTCAGGGCACTCCTATGAAGCAGGAGCAGGGTAGCTCAAGGAAGGGGCACGACGTTCGTTCCATAATCGCCAGCTCCCCACGCTCCCACTACGGCATGCCCTCCCACCTGGAGATGCGGGGACCCGAGCAGCGGGGCCACTACGAGGAGGGTCCTAAGAGCCGTCCCAGCGCTGTGGTCAACACAGCCAGCTCCATGGCTCGATCCTCGCCCCTGGCAATGGGGGGTGAGCAGGGTGGCAAGGCTCACCACAGCCCTGTGGGCTACGAGGAACACAAGGGCGGCATTAGGGCTCCCTACCCTGGACCTTCTCACCGAGGATCTCCCCTGTCAGGCCAGCGGCCGCATGAAGGTATGTCACACACTCAGTCCTGACTGTACACTGTCCTAGGGATGTGACAAATTGAAACATTTTCTTAAAGTTTAAACAGCCATTTTATTATCGGTTTTCTGTTGTGAATTCACAATGCAGCTGCCAGAAACAGTTTTGTCTCCCTTTCCGATGGTTAAGTGTTGCATTTCCTTCTCATTTAACTTCTCAAAGTATTGCCATACAGGACTTTGCTGCTGTCACTTGCCTTTCTCTGACATTTTTCCAACTGTTAGCAATGATGGAGATGTTGACTCCAAAATAATTGATTTCTCGACTCCCTGTGTTGAGTCCCATTTCTGAGTGTAAAGATAAACTCCTAAGATTGAGTATTTTTGGAATGGAGGAGACTAATTAGTTTCCGTACTTCCGAGAACACAAACACTCGCATCTTTCACAGCGAGCTAGCGAGGGGCGGAGAGAGAGGGGCGGGGCACAATATAAGTAGTTTGGTCACCAGACAGACAGTTACAACCGTGCACTAGGCCTACCTATCCGCTATCAAAAGCTGTATCTCGCAATGGAATGCTTTATCTTACCGTTTTGTGGTCTGCAATGTCTCGCAACTTCAGTAAAGCAGGGCCTATCATCAATATATAGGCTAGGATATTTTACATGTAACAGACTGAAGACTGAACACACACTCGCATCATTAATGAAGAGCACGAGCAGGCGAGCCAGCGTGAGGGAGAGAGAGGAGGGGGCAGGCAGAGAGCATGTCTTGGTCATCTGTATCTCGCAATGTCTTGTCTTGCATGCCTCACAAGTTCACCAAGGTAGCCTAAAGTTCACCTCTGGATTGATTTAAATTACACAACTTTCCCCAGGACTTTATAGCCTATTGACGAGTTAAGCTATAATGCAAAAAAATTGTATGTTTTGTGATAACTGCACTGAGATTTTAGTTTTGTGGGGGGGAAACTAAGATTTTCAGTTAGGGATTTTTCTTTGCATTAAGGATTCCAACATTAAAAAGTTTAAACGTTCCTTCCTGTCTGTTCCTAGCTTGTCTGATTGAGATGCATTGATAGTTTTTTGCCCTGGGTTGAGTTGCTCTCCCCTAGTGTTAACATACCTAATATGAAGGCCACAGTGTGTGTGTTTTCTAAAGCATCCTGCTCTCTCCCATCTCTCCTCTCTGTGTGGTCCAGGCTCCAATAAGAACCAGCCTCAGGAGCGCAAGGCCACACCCACCCCTCGGGAGATGAGCTCCGGCAAGTTATCCCTGCCGGGCGTTGCCGAGCAGCAGGCCCAACAACAACAGGCGTCCCTGGTGTCGTACGAGCGTCTGCTGCAGGGTCTGGGGGCCGACGTATACCGAGGACAGATCCCCCTATCCTTCGATCCTGCCTCCCTGCGTCAGGGCATCCCCATCGACCCAGGTACATAGTACACGGCTGGTCCATTCTTGTGTCCACTGTACAGTACACTACAGAGGAGCTCCTTAAATAACTCTTCTTTCTGTCTGTTAAAAGGATGTGGTTTGGGGGAGGGATTATGGGACTTGATATGATGGCACAATATGATGGCATCTCTTTGTCTTCCTCCCCATTTATCAGCCTACTACCTGCCTCGCCACCTGGCCCCTAACCCTGGCTACCCTCACCCCTACCCCTACCTGATCCGTGGCTTCCCCGACACGGCAGCCCTGGAGAACCGCCAGACGCTGCTCAACGACTACATCACCTCACAGCAGATGCACCAGTGGCCTGCAGCCGCCACTATGGCTGCCCAGCGCTCAGACCTGCTGAGAGGGCTCTCGCCACGGGACCAGCCCCTCCAAATGCCCTACTCTGCTGCCCCACGCGGTGAGCCTCACTCTTGTCACAGTACAAACACACGCACACAGAAAGGAGACCTAGCTGGACCGGTGTAGTGTAATGTAGTTTTGACTAATGTTCTTCTTGCCTTCTCTTCCCCAGGGATCATCGATCTGTCTCAGGTGCCACACTTACCTGTCCTAGTCCCTCCCTCTGCAGGGTCTTCCTCCCCCATGGACCGCATCACTTATATCCCCGGGGGCCAGGGAGGCTTCCCCACCCGGCCTTACAACACCTCCCCCATCTCACCAGGTACTGGACTGGACTGTACTGTACTCTACACACCAGCCATCGGCCTGGGAACAGAGGAGTTGTCTGTGTTTGAAAGGGTTGCAGTGTGACTGACTCATCTGTGTGTGTTTTGTTTGTGTCTCTCCTTTGCTGTAGTTGGGCCCCAACACATGAGCAAGCAGCACGGCACACCATCTACTGACCGCGAACGAGAGAGGGACCGCGAGAGGGACCGCGAGAGAGAGAGGGACCGCGAGAGAGAGAGGGACCGCGAGAGAGAGAGGGACCGCGAGAGAGACAGGGAGCAGGAGAGAGAGCGGGATCGTGAGAGACAGCGAGACAGAGAGCGGGACCGGGACAGAGAGAAGGGGATCTCTCATGGCAACGTGGAACATGCCCCCATCTGGAGACCAGGTGTGTAAAGATCTAGACACACTCTGCTATTACATTATTACGCTGTTATGTTATTACCATTATAGTAGCGCATTTACAGCACATGGTCTGTATGTGATGTGTATTTTGCTGTTCTATGAGATGAAAGATGTTACTCTGTGCAGTGTGTAATGTGACTTCCTTTTTTCCCTCTGTTCCCTCACTCAGGCACAGAGCACAGCTCCGGTGGTAGCAGCAGTGTCAGGCCCTCCTCCCACTCCGGCTACAGCCACCAGCACTCCCCGGTGTCCCCTCGTACCCAGGACAGTGTCCAGCAGAGGCCCAGCGTCCTGCACAACACTGGGGGCAAGAGTCTGCCTGTCAGTGACCACAACAACCCTTCTGTGCTAAGGTAAGCCGTACGGTAGCATGTCGGATAAATGGCTAAGTTTCTCCTACAGTATGTGCCTTGGTTCACTGAATATCATGTGCTCCTTTCTGTGTTTCTTCTAAATATGATGTACAGACTCTAGTGGGGGTTCATCTGTGGTTGGCATGTTCACTGACTGTTTTAGTGATTGGTTTACCTCTTCCAGGTCCATGCCAGGCTCCAATCGCTACCCAGGCTACAGCCACCTCCAGAGGACCGGGATGCCTACTGAAGGCTACCCACCAAGCATGGACCCCAAGGAAATGTGCCGGGATGGTGGCAAGAGCAGGGGAGGCCTTCCTAAACACACCCAAGACCAACATGGGCCCTCTATATCCTCCAGCAAATCTGACCCCAAGCTGGCCAACCCTAACCAAGGGGGTTACCCCGTGCCCTACCCCCAGGGCTCTGCAGCCTCTTACCACTCAGGCCGGCCCCCACCTCACCTGCTGCCCCCCCAGTCGGATAGCCATGTTGGCCGCGGAGAAAGTGGCACGCCTAGTAGGGAAAAGACTCAAAACAAACCGATGTCCGTTCAGGAACAAGAGCTCCGATCACTCGGTAAGACCACCATGACTGCGGCCAACTTCATAAACGCGATTATCATGCGTCAAATTTCTTGTGAAACGGGGATGCCAGAGACGGGCTCGCTCGTGGCCAACAGCGCCAGTGATGGTAAGACGCTCTGGATCCCAGGGTCCCCTCATCACCCAGACCCTCCCCCCGTTCGTCTGTGGCATATTGCACGCTGTGGTGGTTGGCATTATCAAATCAGTCCAATTCATTTTTACATGTTATGTTTTCGTATTCTTTTTTCAACACTATACTATTTTATCTTTTTTTCCATGTAACTTAGAACTATGTCGTTTGTTTTTTAAATGTGGGTACTTGAAGACCACCAAAGGTGACCTCTGGATCCAAACTTGAACATCTAATATTATTATTTAACACGTTTGACATTCAGAAGAAAAAGCAGAAACTGGAGCTGACTAGATATGGACAGAGTATTAAGGAGATGAAAGCGGCTGACGAGCTGGATAAATCAAATTATCCAGCTCGTTTTTATTAAATTACTATGTATTGACCATTATTATGGCAAAAATACAGAACTCAATTGGTATTTCCTTGAAGAGAAAGATCCTAGGTGCCCTTTAAGGTATCACTCATTGAAAATTTAAGCATAACATCCTTTGCTGCTTCTTATTTTCATTTCAGGACATGACGGTCTTCTATGTGGCATCCCCCATATTGCAGACTTAGTTCACCTGTAGTGTTCAAGAGTTCCAGATTAGAAACTAATCTATGAGATGTAATGTTGGTATCCTTATTAGAATTGTAGTAATTCTGTTCATATTTGATTAATAGTTAGTAATGACACCTTCCTTACAGAATCACCTCACAAAACCTAAAATGTGCCAGAAGTAAGGCAGAATATTGCTAGCTAGATTACCTAAATGACCTAAGCTTTCTTGTATGGTATGTGACAGTCAGCTTCTCTCAATATAAACCAGTGTGAGTTGTGTAGTAGGAAATGTCCAGGCGAGCCTGCCAGAGTGCATCACCAGCCTAAAGCCCCACCAGCCACCAGACAGACCCTCACTGGGGCTCCAGATAGTATTGCTCTTCCACTGGAGGGGGGTCGAGGTGGGGGGCAGGGAGAAGGCTTGAGGGGTGGTGGTGAGACCACAAAAAAAGATCCAGGGTGGAGGGGGGTGCTGCAGCTTCAGGCCACAAAGTATCTGCATGCCCTTATTATGTCTCACTGTAATTTATGCAGATTTTTTCCACAACACCTCTCAACAAAACCTCAGACTTTTCCTATCACAAAAAAAAATGTGATCTTGTTTTTCCACTTGTTAAGCTATGTGCCACATCAATATTTCTGACATGCATATAGGGCAAGTGTGTGCATGCAAAGCTCAGAGAAGTAGTGTGGTATAACAGACTGTGATATATTTATATACTGTTGCATTATCAGTATTGTCCATTAGGAAAAAGCTAGAAATGCTACAGAGAGAAGACAGTAGTGCACTATGAAGCTGGATTTCAAATGGACCGGAGACACTATTTTCTGAGCGACGGTAGCAACTGCCAGCCGAAGACAGTGTCATGTTGTTCCAAAGCTCTAGCAATAGAACAGATGAGTGTCTTCAACACAGTGGGACTCCAGGGAACTATGCTGCCCTCCAGGGGTGGACTGACTTACATCAGCTGCTCCAAAGATGAATGCTCTGGTGCAGAACATTTCCAGAGCACAACACACACTGTATGCGCATTGCGTACAGTTTCTGTAATGAAAGCCAGAGATTAGTCAAATTGGCTTAGGGCACTCCCTAAAGCCCCCTGGGAGAATGACCTCAAAATAGTTCTTCAATGAACCTTAACGACACTCTAGGGCTGTCTGAGAACGTCCTGGTCCATTTTAACTGGTACTATACTACAGCATACACACTTGTTGCTAGCACACTTTTTAAAGCAGGAAACCCATTTGATCTGCTGAAATCTAGGTCTATATCATAAATATAGAATGAAAAGCAGCAGCAGTGTTCGGTGGTCCTTAAATTTGGCGCCATTTCTTCTAAGCTCATCAATTTATGGACCATTTTATGTCACCGCCTAGCTTCTTAGTCCGATTTTTGGGGGTTTGAGATTTGTGCGTCTCTCCTTTGAGTAGAGTGCAATATGGAAATAAGTCAATCAGGATCTAAAGTAGATTGTCAAATCCAACACACTGGCTGACAACACATAGTAGAGACAGGATTTCTGCAGAAGGGAAAGTGCCGTTGCGCTCTTATACACAGCAGATGTCACGCAATGTTTACAGAGCACAACGTCAGCTGTGCACATAATGGACTTGTTTTAAAAACAAGACATTTTTTAACAATGCATGTGTTTTTGTTTATTTTATAACAAGCTCTGCCTGTAAGCTGCCTCTATTCAAACTGGCCCAAACAACTGAATTTCTGCCTTCTTTGTCCCTTCTGTGTGTGTCTGTGTACCTGGTGGTGCTGCTTAATTTGTGTGTGTGTGTGTGTGTGCACTCGCTCGCGCTCTGTATGGCTCCACCCCTGTGTGCAATCTGTGTGGGTGCTTGTGTGCGTGTTGGGCTGTGTCCTGGACCCTCAGCTCAACAAAAGATGATGCCCATGGAGCAGCACGGTCCGTACCGGCCTCCCTCCGAGGAGAGGCTGTCCCCGGGCCAGCAATCCCCCCTGATGAAAGGCAGCCAGAGGGTGGTCACCCTGGCGCAGCACATCAGTGTAAGCCCCCTAGTTAATGACATGGTGTTCATATTGATCTTAAAGAATTATTATATTTTACTGTATTATCAGTGTCGCATTTACCATGATAAGGATGATTTTAATACAGTTCTTCTCAGATCAAAGTCTTCTGTAGAAATTAAATGGGGAGCTTTTCTTGGGGGCTGACAAGTGGAAGGTAAAGATCTGGCTGAACGGGTTGGGGATGTGGGAGTATAGAAGTCACTAGAAGTAGGTAGGTTTCCTCCTTGCTGCCTGTCGTGTGTCTGACCCTTGTCTGTGATGTTGTGTGTGGGTAACAGGAGGTAATCACCAAGGACTATACCCGGCAGAGCCAACAGGCCCAGCAGCAGTCCTACCACAGCAACCCAGTCCTGGACCTAACCCGGCCCCTCAGCGCTCCACATGCCCTGCCTGCCTCCCAGGAGTCTAGCCAGGGACCTCGCTACACTCCAGAGAGGACAGGAGGGGAACGTACCCGAGATGGGTATGGCCCAAGACTGTGTGTTACTTCATGTTCACCCTTGGCAGGGTCGACACAATCGGATGCATCCTGTTTTCAGAGGAAATGGGAGAGAGCCTGTGCTGCGACTTCTGTTTCTGGATGTTAACAAGGCGACACTCCATCTTAACTCCTCCTCCACATGTATTAGATTGGTTGAACAGTGCAGAAGAGAACATCCCACCTTTTTCTCATAAGGAGCAAAGTGTGGGGTGTCCGGTCAGGTGTATATTTAACGCCTGCTACGTTAGGTTACTTTATGTACAATATGTCTACTTACATGCTGACTCACGCGCGCATATTGATTTTGTCCATCCAGACACTACCAAGACACGCAGATTGAATTAACAAAACTAACTCTGAACCAACTATATTAATTTGGGGACAGGTCTAAAAGCATTAAGCATTCATGGCAATTTAGCTAGCTTGCTGTTGCTAGCTAATTTGTCCTGGGATATAAGCATTGGGTTGTTATTTTACCTGAAATGCACAAGGTCCTCTACTCAGACAATTAATCCACAGATAAAAGGGTTACGTCAGTTAGTTTCTAGTAATCTCTCCTCCTTCATGCTTCTTCTTCATTGGACTTTATATGGCTGTTGGCAACCAACTTTAAGGTGCATTACCACCACCAACTGGACTGGAGTGTGGACTTCAGTTCAGCTTTCCGTCACCCACGTGGGTATATGCTCCTAGAAACCAACGAGGAGATGGGAGAGGTTCTATGTTAGTGCCTGGCTAGGCAGAGGCTCGTTGATGAGCGCGAGCACTTTGGATGCAATGATTGAGTAACATGTATGTGTACATTTATCTTGCAACGCTCACAGGCCTAAACCGTGCGGTGTGGTCAGCATGTTATGTACAATATATCTACCAGCATGTGGAAATGTAGAAGTTGAATATTAACTACTATACTCAGACCACAGTGGCTTGTTTGTGTGTGTGTGTCCTAGGTCTCCTCAGCCCAAGGCATCACCTGTCAGTATGTCTGCAGACGGCATTGAGCCAGTGTCCCCTGCAGGAGCTATGTCTGAACCAGATACACAAGGGGCCTCCTACCCCAACGAGCAGGGAGAGCAGGGGTAAGGCCTCATCCTACCTCCTTCCCTTCTTCACACAGCTAGTAGTCATTCAATCACTCTAACCCACAATGTCAGTTATGTACTCCTTATTGTTAACACATTTTCTTGACAACTCTTGGTAAAAAATGTTGGGCTGTATGTTCAATTGTGTGTAGTACAGTAGTTCTCCTGATGCTAACTAGACGTGGACGTCTCTCCACAGCATGGGCTCTCGCTCCCCTCCCAACACCCAGCCCCCAGCCTTCTTTAGCAAGCTCACTGAGAGCACCTCGGCCATTGTCAAGTCCAAGAAACAGGAGATGATCAAGAAGATGACCGTGGTCGGCAGTGAAACTGATTTCAGTGAGTCCCACCCTCACAGTGACCGCATACAGCATTGATACTGTAGTACTGTAGATACTATATTCATTGACAAAGAGAATATGCTTTAAAGAATAGTATGTTTCTGTTTACAGATACTGGCCAGCCAGGAACAGAGATTTTCAACATGCCTGCCTCTACCACTGCAGGTAAAATAGAGATGGATTACCATGGGATGTTTGTGGTGAGAGGTGGATTAGTGTTACTCTCAACCACAATGCTGTTGTATAACGTGCTTGGAGTAGTCCTAGTTTTTCTGTGATTTATGTACCATGGACTGTGCAAGCTAGTTTTGCTGTTATGTGATCAGGGTTGGGTAGGTTATTTTCTACATGTAATCTGTTACTAGTTACCTGTCAAATGTTTATCAGTAACGTAACTCAGTAATGTAATCGGGTTACTTTTTAAATTACTTCCCCCTTAAGACATTAAAATAAGATAAAATAATATTACCAATTGAACTACATCTATTGCAGGATAAATCATGTTAAAGTTTACATAGCTGGCCATAAATGGATGTTGCATTTTACTTTATGGGTTAGTTATGTAGGCTTCTTCTAACCCATCGCTTTCTACTACAGATAATATAATGATTAGGTTATATCTTTACATTAAAACCCAAAGTCTGTAAGATTGCCAGTCATTCCAATTAATTGAACCCCTTGATCTTCAAGAATAGGACTTGGAATTATGGAAGTATAGATTAGCCAAATAGTTTTAGAAGACATAGCTTGGACTGTAGCCTAGAAAAGCCTATTCCTGTTTTTTTCCTGTGACCCATCAAACACATTTGGTGTGTCATCAGTCTCTGACGTATGTCTCTGACGTATGTCTCTGACGTATGTCTCTGACGTCATCAGTCTCTGACGTATGTCTCTGACGTATGTCTCTGACGTATGTCTCTGACGTCATCAGTCTCTGACGTCATCAGTCTCTGACGTCACTCTGACGTCATCAGTCTCTGACGTCATCAGTCTCTGACGTATGTCTCTGACGTCATCAGTCTCTGACGTATGTCTCTGACGTCATCAGTCTCTGACGTCATCAGTCTCTGACGTATGTCTCTGACGTCATCAGTCTCTGACGTATGTCTCTGACGTATGTCTCTGACGTCATCAGTCTCTGACGTCATCAGTCTCTGACGTATGTCTCTGACGTCATCAGTCTCTGACGTATGTCTCTGACGTATGTCTCTGACGTCATCAGTCTCTGACGTATGTCTCTGACGTCATCAGTCTGTCTCACTATGTCTCTGACGTCATCAGTCTCTGACGTCATCAGTCTCTGACGTCATCAGTCTCTGACGTCATCAGTCTCTGACGTATGTCTCTGACGTATGTCTCTGACGTCATCAGTCTCTGACGTATGTCTCTGACGTCATCAGTCTCTGACGTATGTCTCTGACGTATGTCTCTGACGTCATCAGTCTCTGACGTATGTCTCTGACGTATGTCTCTGGCGTCATCAGTTTCTGACATATGTCTCTGACGTATGTCTCTGACGTCATCAGTCTCTGACGTATGTCTCTGACGTCATCAGTCTCTGACGTATGTCTCTGACGTCATCAGTCTCTGACGTATGTCTCTGGCGTCATCAGTCTCTGGCGTCATCAGTCTCTGACGTATGTCTCTGACGTATGTCTCTGACGTCATCAGTCTCTGACGTATGTCTCTGGCGTCATCCGTCTCTGGCGTCATCAGTCTCTGACGTATGTCTCTGACGTATGTCGCTGACGTCATCAGTCTCTGACGTCATCAGTCTCTGACGTATGTCTCTGACGTATGTCTCTGACGTATGTCTCTGACGTCATCAGTCTCTGACGTCATCAGTCTCTGACGTATGTCTCTGACGTCATCAGTCTCTGACGTCATCAGTCTCTGACGTATGTCTCTGACGTATGTCTCTGGCGTCATCAGTCTCTGACGTCATCAGTCTCTGACGTCTCTGACGTCATCAGTCTCTGACGTATGTCTCTGACGTATGTCTCTGACGTCATCAGTCTCTGACGTATGGTCAGACTCGCTCCGGCGGAACAAACTTGCACCTTTTTTCAATGCTGGATTGAAAGTCATTGAGAAAACAGAAAGGTGGAAGTTTTCTTCCCGCGAACATCCTTTCTGAATTTAAAAATAATCCTAGAAGTAATCATCTAGTTTTTCGAAGGTATCTGTAATCTGATTACAATATTTTGGCTTGTAAGATATATATTTTTTTTTTATCTGTTACATGTAATAGTTTACTCCCCAACTCTGGTGACTATGTAGTAGTATAGATCAGCATGTTACAGTAGAGAGGCTCTCCTCCAGTTTGTATAGATATGGCCATGTGCCCCTTATGAACCTCTTTCTCTCAGGATGTGCTGCCTGGTTTACTCTTCCTCTCTGCTGTTCCACTGCACTCTTTCTCTCTGAGGATGTGCTGCCTGGTTTACTCTTCCTCTCTGCTGTTCCACTGCACTCTTTCTCTCTGAGGATGTGCTGCCTGGTTTAGTCTTCCTCTCTGCTGTTCCACTGCACTCTTTCTCTCTGAGGATGTGCTGCCTGGTTTAGTCTTCCTCTCTGCTGTTCCACTGCACTCTTTCTCTCTGAGGATGTGCTGCCTGGTTTAGTCTTCCTCTCTGCTGTTCCACTGCACTCTTTCTCTCTGAGGATGTGCTGCCTGGTTTACTCTTCCTCTCTGCTGTTCCACTGCACTCTTTCTCTCTGAGGATGTGCTGCCTGGTTTAGTCTTCCTCTCTGCTGTTCCACTGCACTCTTTCTCTCTGAGGATGTGCTGCCTGGTTTAGTCTTCCTCTCTGCTGTTCCACTGCACTCTTTCTCTCTGAGGATGTGCTGCCTGGTTTAGTCTTCCTCTCTGCTGTTCCACTGCACTCTTTCTCTCTGAGGATGTGCTGCCTGGTTTAGTCTTCCTCTCTGCTGTTCCACTGCACTCTTTCTCTCTCCCCTTCCTTTTCTTTCCCTTACTCTTCATTCTCATATGGGCTCTTTTCCATTTCAATTCTATTTGACTCTTTCTTGCTCTATTTATTTGTATCTCTCTCTCTCTCCCACTACTCAATGCCTTGGTTATGTCCCTCACACCCTCTCTAACCTCCACCTGTCCCCTCTTGCCTCCCAGGACCTGTAAGTATTCGCAGCCACCCGGCTCCTGAGGCGTCCGGTAACACCATAGGCCTGGAAGCCATTATCAGAAAGGCCCTGATGGGCAAGTATGATGACCAGGCCGAGGAGCGCCCTCCCTCCTCCAATGCTATTAACTCCATGGCTGCCAGTGTGCCTGCCGCTAATCCTCTCGCTGATGGACGGACCGAGGACTCTTACTCACTACAAGGTGTGATATTACCCCTCAAATCTCCCTCTGTCATAAGCCTCCACTCAGTTACAAGGTAGGGGGGTATTTTCTCTGTGCGTTGTATGTACTGGTGTTCATAGCAGGCAGTATTTCCAATTATGAAGCCGTAATGTATGTGTAACAAATAAAATATTGTATTTAGGCTACTTAATTAATATTTGTTAGACAAGTTTTTCACAGTTGTAACTTCAGATGTATGGAACCTGCTATGTAGATAAATGTGGATAGAATTGGTCAATTAACCACAGGGCTGTGTTTTGTTCCCTTCTTCTGCCTGCAGGTGGGGGGAAGCCAAAGGGTAGCGGGCGCTCTAACGGGCGGAAGGCCAAATCCCCCGGGCCAGGCCTATCAGGGGGGGAGAGACCCTCCTCTGTGTCCTCTGTCCACTCTGAGGGGGATACCAGCCGCCGCACGCCCCTCATCAACCGTGTCTGGGAGGACCGGCCCTCCTCCACAGGTACTGCTCCCCCTCTCCCTGCCCATACTGCACCTCTCACATCTACACCATCTCATCCCCCACTGCTCATATTCAGCTGTACCTTTAAACCCTGTGTACTGCAGTCTGCTACCCATGGCATCATGGTCAGCACTCAATGATGTATTGTTGCTGTTCTTCCTCCTGCAGGCCCCACTCCCTTCCCATGTAACCCCCTGACCATGCGTTTCCCCGGTGGCATGCCAGTGTCAGCGCCCTCCCCCTCCTCTGGCCAGCTAGGGGTCCAGGGTCTGGGGCAGGGGCGGGCCTGGGAGGAGGAACCTAAGCCCCTGTTGTGTTCTCAGTACGAGACCTTGTCTGACAGCGAGTGAGAGACCCTGCCATGGAACAGAACAGCACCTACCAACTATCAACCACCTCCACTGCTGCTGCAGACACACACACACACCACTCTACACTCTCCACCCCACTCTACACTCTCCACCCCACTCTACACTCTCCACCCAGGAAAAGGAGTGACCTCTTAGCCTCCCATCTCACACTGCTGACTGAGCATCTCAAGCGCTGATGGTGGTGTGCTGAGACACTGCTGCTCAGTGAATGTGTGTGTGTGTGTTGGTGTTTCTGTGTATACATTCACTCCAGGACTACTCTAAAGGACAAATCACTTGTTTTTTTACTTGCTCCCCCCCCCACCCCTCTTGCTGGCCTTATCAATACGGACACATCAATTCATTCACTTTTTTGTGTACGTTTCTAGTGTCTTCTACGGATTGTGGAAGGGACTTGATACGGCCACATAGTCTGATGTTCATGTGTTTTAATCTGACCTGTTGATGGATTCACTGGCCCTGGACAAGGATGGATGTGTCCTCTGTTGTACAGGAATCCTGCTCTACTCTGTCTGGGCTCTGTGAGCAGGGTTTCAACCTGGAGCTTCAACTTGGAGAAGCCTGCTGCCTCCACTGACCATCTCGATCTCTCATTCTTTCTGCCAATGACCCCATGGACATGGAGTTAACCACACAGAGCTCTGCATGGAGAGGTCTGCTAGGGAAGTGGACTCCTTCACTGACCCATGTCACTGTGCAGAGGGCAGTGGGACAGGCAGGTAGCCAGGCAAATGGCATCCATAGTGCAGTAGAGTACAGTACATTAGTGGACACTCGGCCGGTGCATTTCTACCACTATCAGCTGATGGACAGGAGGGAAAAAAACACATTGTTTTCCTGTGTTTGTTATTTAGTTTTCTCCTTTTTAAATCAAGTCAGTCCAGTCTTGTGTTTGAAAGTGAGCTGAGACCGCTAGTACTTTTTATGGTGAATTTTGATGGTGTCAGTTATTGTTTCTTATTTGCAACGATTTATCTTGGGGGGTACGTGGGAGGGTTATATCATTGGTTAACAGGGTATACATGCTGTCCATTGCTGATGATGTCATCATACATTTGAAATGTTATAGGAGGACGGTGGCGGCGTATGTTCTCCGGGCATCCAATAGAGAGAGTGGACTGTGGGTGTGATGGATGGCACTAAGAGACAAGTGACACTTTCTCACTCTTTGTATATGAATCATGTCTATGTGTTTGTTGAGACTGTTTTTGGATGTTAAGCACTTAGTTGTCAATCTGTTCACAATGGCATTTTTAAGAATGTGTGTTTCGGGCAGGTCAGAATAGACTCAAGAAGAAGAGTGTAGAATCCTACTAATAGAAGCGTCCTCCTCCTTTAACATCTGTTTAATTTGGTCTTGCCACATACATGATTTAGTGTTCCCGCACTCAAGCGACAATCACAGCTAGTGAAACATTACCCAGTCCGCTTAGTGCGGGTAGAGACCAACCTTAAAGCTGCTTTAGGGCAAATTACCCGGCATTAGAGTTGGAATGTGCTTGCATTAAAGAGGTGACAAATAAAAGCCATCTATGTTTCAATGCCCCTTGGACCATGGTGGTGCCGGCTGTGGCTGTAGTGAGCCCCGGCTGGCCAGCTGGAAGTCTGTCTCTAGGATGGAATGCCTATTGTCTCTAGGAGCTGCCTGTTGTGACGGTCTGACCTCTGAACTTTTACTGTCTAGGGGAAGAGGAGCTCTGCCTCACCAGGCCAGACGCACATTTTTATCTAGACCCAATTTTGTACTGTTCTAAGATTCCTAGTGTTAAGTGCCATTCATTTTACAGTAATATACAGTAATAGTTACCAAGTGACGCACACATTTTTTTAACTATTTTTTTTCTACGTGCCAGGGTTATAAGTGTTTATGCAGGGAAATGTTGAAACCAAGAGCAGATGAAATGTCCTTCTTTTGATGTCTTTTGTTTTGTCCAAATCTGTCACAGCCTTAGCGCTTAACTGTCACTTACACATGATTTACAATGGGAGCTGCTAACTTACTGTTGTGAATGTTAAGAAATGAAAAGCAGTGTATTCTGTCTGAGGATTGTAGAACTTGCTGCTGTCACATCAGGTTACCATGACAATGGGCAACGACATGGTTGAATGTCCTCTTGCTCTTTGCAGGCTAAGCAATAGCTATATAAAAGGTGAATGCCAAGAAGAAAGATGTAAAAAGGGTGCTGTTTGAAAGGCGATCATATAAACATTGCCCAATTTGTTTTTACAGGCAACATACCCTCAGTCCTTAGTGAAAGGTATTATATTCTGGCATGGTCCTGATTCAAAGGAGGTTTAAACAGTCCAAAAGTTAGTGTTACATTTGTGTGATTAAGTTTTTGTCCATTTCAATGATGGTGTCCATGGCTTGTATTGACTGTTGAAGCCAGAGAAGCACAGCTGTTCTCAGTGTGACCTGTTTAGAGGGACTGCACGGCAGTGTGTTATCCTGTCCACTAGTTGAGAGGGAGTTGAGTTAGTCATGATGGAGACGTGTTAGTAGTGAACGTGGAACAGCTTTCACTCCTTCCTCTTCACTGGATAATAACGTTTCTACTCTGGCTACCTATTATACTGGTCATGGTTGACATCTAATCAGTCAAGGTGCAGCTATATGAAAAGGTTGTAACTGGACCCAACCGACTACAAGGTAACCCCCAGCTTTGTATTATAAGATAGTTTGTGTCTTTACTTGTATATCAATTGACTATTCATGAAGTCGTTGGGAGAGAGCAAAGTGACAGTAAAGTTTGACGTGACAAGAAGACCAAACCATATCCAGATGTGTTAGCTAAATAAATAGCAGAGGAAATGAGAATAACCCGTTGTTTTTAAATGTACTGATGTGTATTTGAATGATTTATGCTTTTCACTCGTTTCTGTTTGTTCTTACAGCGCTTGCTTTGGTTATGGTCATGACACTCTCCATGATAATAGTTAGCATTTCATTTGTAATGAAAGGAATGTTTCAAAATGACATTGACATTGATCAACCGTATTGTGCGTAATGATTTGTTTTTTAAAATAATTATAACCCACTGTATAATAGCCAGGATTGTATATAGAACTGAAGAGATGTAAATATATATGTGGCTTGCTGCAAGGTTGGTATTTACAGAAAAACTATTCACACTGTTTAATTCTACATGCCCACCAGCAACCTTTGTGGATAGCAGTGTAACAAAAACAAAAAAACACTGCCTTAATGTTTAAATAAAAATCTTATTGCCATTGAAACTGATGCTGTTCATGTCTTTCTGTATACTTTGATTGCCATGTATTACATTGTTGCAAATGTGTATGATCACCAACTGAATATCCTATTTTAAGACTATTTTAAATTGAGAGGGGGGGAAATAAAAATACTAGATATGATGCAAACAGCTATCTTGGATCTGAGAGAACTGAAGATACACTATATTGCTGACAAGTGTATAAAATCGAGCACACGGACATGCAATCTCCATAGACAAACATTGGCAGTAGAATGGCCTTACTGAAGAGCTCGGTGACTTTCAACATGGCACCGTCATAGGATGCCACCTTTCCAACAAGTCAGTTTGTCAAATTTCTGCCCTGCTAGAGCTGCCCCGGTCAACTGTAGGAGCAACAATGGCTCAGTCTCAACGTGGTAGGCCACACAAGCTCACAGAATGGGAGCCCTGAAGCGCATAAAAATCGCCTGTCCTCGGTTGCAACACTCACTACCGAGTTCCAAACTGCCTCTGGAAGCAACGTCATCACTGTTCGGAACTGTTCGTCCGTCGGGAGCATCATGAAATGGGTTTTCTTGGCCGAGCATCGGCTGGAGTGGTGTAAAGCTCGCCGCCATTGGAATCTGGAGCAGTGGAAAAGCGTTCTCTGAAGTGATGAATCACGCTTCACCATCTGGCAGTCCGACAGACAAATCTGGGTTTTGTGGAAGCCAGGAGAATGCTACCTGCCCGAATGCATAGCGCCAACTGTAAAATTTGGTGGAGGTGGAATAATGGTCTGGGACTGTTTTTCATGATTTGGGTTAGGCCCATTTGTTCCAGTGAAGGGAAATCTTAAAGCTACAGCATACAATGACATTCTAGACGATCCTGGGTCTGCAACAGTCCTGTTTCAGCATGACAATGTCCCCGTGCAAAAAGCGAGGTCCAAACAGAAGTGGTTTGTCGAGATTGCTGTGGAAGAACTTGGCTGACCTGCACAGAGCATTGACCTCAACCCTATTGAACACCTTTGGGGTGAATTGGAATGCCGACTGCGAGCCAGGCCTAATCGCCCAACATCAATGCCCGACCTTACTGATGCTCTTGTGGCTGAATGGAAACAAGTCCCCGCATCAATGTTCCAACATCTAGTGGAAAGCCTTCCCAGAAGAGTGGAGGCTGTTAGAGCAGCAAAGGGGGGACCGACTCCATATTAATACGCATGGTTTTGGAATGAGATGTTTGACAAGCAGATGTACACATACTTTTGGTCATGTAGTGTATGTTTAAAGCTGATCTAGTTTTAGAAAAATTAACTATCCCAGTCTAAATTGCTACCACATAATATAGTGCAGTGGAAACCAGCCGCCACAAGTGGGTGCTAGACTCTTATTATTGGATGTGGTGGTTGGGACAATGAGCTGCCTGCATAGCTTTGCCATACACCGCTTCTCTGACAGTAAAGAAAGTACCATAAAACACAGGAGGAGAAGAAATGTCACGTTGACAATCTAATGAAGGGGTTAAATGCAGTGATCTGAGGTCCAGCAATTATGAGTTAATGAACTATTAATCCCCAGGGGTTCATTGTGAACAATACCCAGAAGTTGTGCATTTCCTGACTGGTAAAACTGAACGTTCTTTTTTTTTAATGTTGCAGGGAGGTTCTAAGAACGTTTTACTCTGGTTCCTTGAACGTTTTCCTGGGAGGTTTTATTAACAATTTTCTGTGGATGATTCAATAAGACTTTTAATAACACTGCTGTTTTGGGTTAACTTTTTACTCCAAGCACAGATGGGACATACGGAAATTAATTTCCTTAAGCATTCATGCAACCACGTTTTTTTTTTTGTGTGTGACACAGCATCGGTGACATTCAAACCTATAATCTTCTGTTCTCTTTACATGGAATTAGTCCACTGCAGCACCAGGATGGAGCTAGCATGCCATGTTTTTTTTTTTTTTACAAATACAAGCTGTTCATTTTAATCTATTAAAACCATAGAGATAAATAGAGGACTCATCTTTGTATCTGTGCCATTATAGCATCTGTGACTGCATGGGGTGCACCATTGAGGCAATCTCCATTTTGAAGTCCATTTTATTCACGATTGGCTTTTCCCTCCTGATGACCCAGTTGGACATGACTCCAACAGGGTCACCTGTAGGAATCAGACAATGAAGTTGAAATGTCACCCAGTTGACTACATTAAAATGGTAGAACCCCTCAATGGTGCTGCCTATGCTAATATGGCCTTTTGACCAATAGTAGCCTCTATCATTCTGTATGATTCAAACAGACTCCATTTCAAAAGAAACAAGCACTCATTAAGATCAGGTGTGGGCAATTAGTGGGCACAGCAAACACGCCTAAGTTTTGTTGAGGCTAAGAAGGAATGTATATGTTTTTAAATAACGTTCTTAGAAAGTTCTCTGAACGTTACTAAAGTTTTCTTGTGGTGTTTATGGAAAGTTTTCTTAACGTTCTCAGAACATTTTAAGAACATGACTTTAAATATAACCATGAGGAAACATTATGCTGAAGTACTGAAATTGCCACAAAAAAAAAAAAAAAAAAATTGAGAATCTGACATTAAATAGAACCATGAGGAAACCTGTTGGAAACACTATGCTTTAGTACTGAAACTTTATTTCTTAACGTTCCCTGAACTGTTCTTAAACCAGTTGGAGAATGTTCCTAGAACATAACCATTCTTTTCATTTTTTTATGTTACCATGTTTGAACTTTTAGGAAATAACGAGTAACGAATTACCAAGAAATAACTTTTTTGTCAAGTTTTGTACATTTGCTGAGAATGTTCCAAAGCCAAGCAGAAGTGAAGAATAGTATTGTAAATTCTTGTATGGAGCACTTTCGAATTATGCTAAAAATGAAGACTGCTGCTGTCAACATTGGTGAAAAAATGATTGCATCGGAGCTACTAGAGTGTGGCTTTTCCTTTTCTTTAGAAGCACTTTTGGATTATAACAGAGTTTATTTCTAAATAGATCGCTCTGGGACATACCAACTATTCTCATGTTCTATGTTTGTCCCTCTGTTGTGCTGAGACTAGCTACAATTTCACAACGGACTGCCTTGTAGCTTTAGAGGAACAAATGAGAGTGGAGCATTCAGTTGTAAAGTCTTGGTTGGGCCCAAGCCCCAGTCACAGCTCCTGTGTGACATCTTAATCCTGTCTGGTGCGGTTAGCTTCAGAGTGAGGAAGGAGGTGCTGATGGATTTGTGCTACTGAGAAGACCATGGGGCTCTGAGGCATACACCCAAACCCTTCTACGTGCCCTCTGCCAAACGAGAGAGGCAGAGCTGCTGTTATTTTAATATCGCTTGGATATTATTAGGATGGATTTATGGGACGGAATAGTGCTTGAGTTATAGATGCTAAATATTCACGCTTTGGAAACGACCATGGTTGTGCTAATTGTAGAAGTGTTGACTGTAATTGATATAAGCATTTCTGGGATAAGTTCTGCCTTCTTACTTTCAAGCCTATGAGCTTCTCATTTGAATTTTTCCTCTCCTTCTCTCACTCGTTTACTCCTGAAAGTGTGAGGCAAGGCAGAACCTTCAACAGTTAAGTAGTTGCGCCACATTTAATGTGACCTTTTCCCTGGCGCTCTATGTCTGGGGAACTTACTTTTTCCTGTGCTGCTGCTGCTGGATAAATTATATTCCTTTCCTTTGTGGTGAACACAAAATTAAAATAATGGCCTGTCTTTAATAACAGAGGGGCTGTATGGATTATTGTTCCTGGCCCTATCTTTAACTTTGGAGAAGCCATGGGAATTTAAGTCAGGTTGTCAATAATGTAGCTTTGTGTCACAGGCTTTTGGGCTCTTTTAATCTGCTGAAAATAAAATATTGAGAATTACAAGAGGCCATAGTGAACTTTGTGTTTTGGAATTTCGTTTTTTATTCAATTAAGATATACATTTGTCTTTTTAAATTATTTTATCTTGTCCAAAACAAAAAAAGAGGATTGACAGAAAATATACAAAAATATAAAGAGAATGCCTCAATACCACATATACAACAGGAAAGTATTTTACAAGAACAAAATCAACTGTTAGTGTTCACTAACTTTAAGAAGAAGAAAAACAACAGACCCCTAGATTTTCATCAACTCAAATGTACCAATAATGACTTCTCAGATACCTTCTGCACATCACATTAACCCACAACCAACTTTCCAGTGAACTATCTTTCTGTGCAGGCCACTATAATACCTATGGTTCAAACCCTCAGTATTGTAAGTATTCAGAACATCTTAACCCTCAAGAAACCCTCCAAAAACCACTGATAAAACTGCACAGCCTCTCTCCACTTTCTCTCCTTACTTTCTTCCTTCCATATTCTTGAGTGTATAAAACACACCTTTCTTTGTACATTTTCAACACCTACATTAACTACAGCTTGCATTTAAAAAAAAATTGCTCAATATGTCAATTAAAAGTAGGTAATACACATTTTCAATGAAATAGAGTAGAGATAATTTTTTTTAACCTGAGGTAAGTAATCTGAATTCATAATACACAGCATTCAACATTTACCAGGTTCCATAATCCATATGTATATAAGTCAGACAAAAAGAGGTTGTGAGCCAGATCAGGCAATTCTTAATAATCTATATTACATCTGTATTATTTTCCTACAACATCACCTGACATCAGTATATAAATCCAAGCCACCCATTTCCTTGTCCAGTATATTACAACAGTCTGCTGGAGAGAGTAGCTGTTGGGATTTTTATGGTTGTGTTTACCAGTCTGCCAAACAATCAGGACATCAAAGGTTAGAGCTGTCTAAAAACAGACAGAAATGTTCCTCAGGTTTGCCCAGCTAGTCACAGTATTAACTGGTTAGCTCTGCTCTCCCTCCTCCTCTCTGGATCCAAGTTCGGCATTTCCAACTGGCATCTCCTTCACCAGAGGCATTCTATAACAGAAACCTTGACTGTCTGCCTGCTGTTTATGGTGCCTGCTAAGACTGTTTCTGATTGGTTGTAGAAAATGGTAAGAGAATGTGATATTTTCCTTTAGAAGACCTTTGTGTTTCAGACAAAAGAGGCAGATTCTAGAGTTTGTCATGAAGATGTGGTTTGGTGTCAAAGCAAAACAGCAGAGCCGCAGAGAGGAGTTCAACATCACTGGAGGTGAAAATGATGTGCTCATGACACCCTCAAGACATGTGATAAGAAAAATGCACAGTTGTGAAGTAGATCTAATGCGGGAGTCCTTTCTGACGGTTCGATGAGGTTGAGACAAAGACATAACTCACTACTAGGGTGAAACCTCCTTTGATACAAAATCTTTGGTCCAATCTTTCAAATGCTAAGTATTACATTTCTGTTTCCCCCTCTTCAGAATACCCACATCATTTACACAGAGGCTGCTTTTCATGAGTCTGTCTGTGTATTCACACGTTTTCCCTTTTGAGCATTCATGAATATGTCATTTCTATAATACATATTGACAGTCCAACAAGATGTGTCACATGCTACCATCAAGCCTTAATTAGTCATGCTCAGCTATCAGAGGTGTGTCTAGAGATGGGAGGAGGCTACAGACTGGAAGGGCTCAACTCAATCAGACAAACAATGAAGTGCAGCTCTTTAAAGGCCTATGTGATTCGCTGTACTTCCCCTACAGTACCCCTAATACATGATGTAGTGTGTGTGTGTGTGTGTGTGTGTGTGTCCATTCCATAACAGTAGAATTAGCCAGGCAGGGATCAGGTTTAGAGGTCCTCTGTATAGATGATGCAGGGGCTGCTGTCCTCACAGGCAGGCATCGGGTTTAGAGGTCCTCTGTATAGATGATGCAGGGGCTGCTGTCCTCACTGGACTCCAGCTGGACGGTGGAGACAAACCAGCGGCGGGAGCCCGTAGCGTTGTAGTTGAGCGTGGTGCGGTAAGTGTTCTTGGCGTGTTTGGGGTACACAATGGTGGTGCTCTGGTAGTGCAGGGGCCTCTGGCGCGGCTCTAGGTATACCTGTGACTTGTAACTCCTCCAGGTGCAGTTCTGCATGGCAACGACCGTCTCGCTGTAGGACGTCACCGTTGGAACAGGAGCGCAGTACACCTGGTCCCGGTAGTGCTTGTCTGAGTCGTACTTCACTTCAGAGTTACACCTGGGGAGTAGAATCAAAGACATTGGATTAAGTATTGAAGTACCAAAGTACTTTGAAGGGCAAACATTAAGTAATAGATTAAGCAGTAATTGGTATAGAAGCTGATCACTAGATGGCACTATTAAGTCGGGCTGCCACAATTACCGTAGAACTGTAACAGACGGTTATGGATGAAGACCATCATTCTTTTGGGGGGGAGGGGCGATCAACTGACTTAAGACCAGACGGCCGGGCATTCGTGTGGCAATTTGACTTTTAAACTCATAGGTACACTTGCAATCGCTGCCTGGTATTGTGATGTTAACTGATGTGGCTCATGCAATGGAATGTTTTTTTTTGTAATGTCAGTTGAGATGAATCAACACATTTGGGTACACTTCCTTCTTTTACTTCCTACCTTGCAATGGTCACCAGTCCACCCATTATGCCATCATTGACTTAAATGGGGACACTTGTTCTATTCGTTCTATTTCTATGGCAGCACATGCAGTCAGGAGCAGAGTATAAAATGTACTGTATGTCAAAATATATATACACAGTACCAGTCAAACGTTTGGACACACATACATCATTCAAGGGTTTTCTTTATTTTTACTATTATCCACATTCTAGAATAATAGTGAAGACATCAAAACTATGAAATAACACATGGAATTATGTAGTAACCAAAAGTGACTACCTCATGAAGCTGGTTGAGAGAATGCCAAGAGTGTGCAAAGCTGTCATCAAGGCAAAGGGTGGCTACTTTGAAGAATATAAATATATTTTGATTTGTTTACACTTTTTTGGTTACAATATGATTCCATATGTTATTTTATAGTTTTGATGTCTTCACTATTATTCTACAATGTGGATAATAGTACAAATAAAGAAAACCCTTGAATGAGTAGGTGTGTCCAAACTTTTGACTGGTACTGTATATAGATATTCTTTTAAAGAAATGCTATTTGAGCGGTTATTACAGTGAACGCGGTCATTTGGCTGGCCAATTACCATCATCCAAAATTCCATGACTGTCACAGCCCTACTATTAATAGCAACCCATTCTGTATGTAGTTTGGTGAAGGATCACTCACTTGATCTCTGTTTCAGGTTTTGGGTTGACCTCGATGCTCTCCCCAAAGAACACAGGGTACATGCGTGCCTTCAGGTCCGTCCCCGTTGAGTTCAGGAGAAGGTACGGCAGCTAGGGGAGGATAGAGGTATGAGATTAGGCAGGCCATTCACATAAATCCATCACTTTACCCACTGTTAATGTATAAAAATGAACCTACTGGTGTTGAGGGGAAGTGAGCTGGCAGGTGAGGGGAAGTGAGCTGGCAGGTGAGGGAAGTGAGCTGGCAGGTGAGGGAAGTGAGCTGGCAGGTGAGGGGAAGTGAGCTGGCAGGTGAGGGGAAGTGAGCTGGCAGGTGAGGGAAGTGAGCTGGCAGGTGAGGGAAGTGAGCTGGCAGGTGAGGGGAAGTGAGCTGGCAGGTGAGGGAAGTGAGCTGGCAGAATCCATTCTACAGGGAAGAGTAGGTGTCATCACAAACTGTCCTGCACTACTAGTGCTCTCTACCTAATACAGATAATATTTTCTTTAGCTGGCAAAGATGCAGGCTCTGAATCCACCTATAACAGGACAGGAACTCACATGAGAAGTCCTATGTTATCTCCCCCAGCATTCACACAGCACAGCTACAATAGATGAACACAGCCTGGCTAGATAGAGGAAATGGTGATGCATGTCTACGCAACAAGTTGCAGAACACCACTACTTTTTTCATTCACATAATTACATAGTGGGACAAGGCGGTATGAATTGTTACAGTAGCTGTCAATCTCTTTTTTACTGAGCCCCCAAGCAGCCTAGGGTTATGATTCTGAAAAACTTACAAAGCCAGCCAGCATGTCTGTCTGTTGTGTAGCTGAGGGGGCTAGTTGAGAGTGTCCCTCCACCTCTTTGTGTCCTGAACCTGGGCAACGTCCCTGTTCCACCTGCTCAAGCCATTAGAACCGCTCTGCTGCCTCCACTAAATCAACCCAACAGAGAGCCACCAGTCCAGACACACACACCAGCCCAGCCAACAGCAGACAAGGCTGACCAGGACAGGAGAGAGGCTACTCTCTGTCTATCTGTCTGTCTGCACTACACAACAAACCCTGTCCCAGAGAGGTCACATACATGTTTCGGTTAATTTGATTTCAATTGACTGTAAATGAATGAAGCCTTGTAGTCAGTGTTGTCAACCTTATGGTACGTACTGTATGCATCTCATCAGAGTATGTAGCCTAGTGGTTAGAGCGGCAGGTAGCCTAGTGGTTAGCGCATTGGGCCAGTAACTGAAAGGCTGCTGGATCGAATCCCTGAGCTGATAAGGTAAAAATCTGTCGTTCTGCCCCTGAACAAGGCAGTTAACCCACTGCTCCCCAGTAGGTTTTCATTTTAAATAAGAATTGGAACTTAACTGACTTGCCTAGTTAAATAAAGGTTTTAAAACGAATGTCTCACATACTGAGTCTGACAAACAGGTTAGACCATGTCATCAGAGAGTGAATTACTGTCTAGTCTCAACCAGACTTGGTTCACCTGTTACACCCAGCATTCTGACTGGGAAAGACCCTATGAGAAGGCCTCTGCATAGGGACTCTGCTGTCCTGTCCCACCGTCTGCCTAGAGACCAATAAAGTCATAGGCACAAACCCCTACACTGTAGCTACTGCTTCTGGAACCAATTAGCAAATTCTAAATCCTTTGCCAAGTCTATACAGTGCTGCTGTCTGAGCCCAGAGGCATGCACGGATGACATCTAGTCATAATGCCATCCAGACAATACCTTTCATTGTGAGTCCAAGACGTCCAACTAACACTTTTATGTGTAATTACAGGATCTCTCCAAACACAAACTTCCTGAATCAGCTATATCATTCTGTTCCCACCAGCTCTCTTTCTCTCTCTGTCATTACAAAGTGTAGATCGAGGAAAGTTGTCACATGTTAAGGTTTGGCTGCACATTTCTCTCCAAACCCATACAATTGCTCTTGGGACAGGTCAGAGCAGGCCAAGGGCACAGCAGAGTTGCCACTCAAATCACTGTGCAGCACACAGCTTGTTTTACCCAAACCCCCTAATCGGAACCGGACAAAAACTCACTCTATAGGCTGTACCGTACCCCAGCTTGCAACTTCAGCTCTGCTGAGTACATCACTCTCACTCAGATGAGAGCTAGTGTAACCAATAACCATGCTACCCTCATTGCTGTTAATCCCTGTAAATCTACCTTCATCTGCAAAATCATTCATTTTCCACTGTGTGCTGCTGGCATCATCAAATTAAACGAGTGTGATTGGCATGTCTTCTGTGCTCTGGCAGGAACAGCACCCTTGCTGTTTTTCCAGGGGAATTAATATGTTGGCAGCCTTTGAAAGTGTAAACACTTGTGAATAGTAGGTGGGCTCCAGGCTAGGAGCTCCTCCATCTACAGTAGGGATTAACATTGGCAACCAGAATCACGGGACTGTCCCGGGACCACTCTTCACATTTCCCGAAAGAAATTTAATGACAAGGGAAATTAAATTTTCACCCAATGTCGCACTACAGCATTTCCACAAAACACACACATAGCACATTATCAAAACAGGTTGTCACGTGGAAGCCTTTAGCCTAGCATATATACTTCACACAAAGTCGCCATAAGTTGAAAGCACATGCATAATTGACATTGCTGGACTGCACACAAGACCCGAATGCAGTTTAGAGTTCTCATTAGAACTGAAAATGTGATCCCGGTCCTACCCAAGCCCAGTGAGCTGAAGCCCAGGCCTGGTCCAACATAACAGAAATGAAATGAGACCGAACCCCCCAAAAAAGCCAGATTTTTAGAAAACAGTAAACTATATCGATTTAAACTGTAGAGTAGAGACAAGGAAACAGCCATTAGGCCTAGAAAAAGCGGTGAGAAAAACTCAGTTTAGCTATGATCAACTAATTAAAAAAATATTGGAATAAAGTAGGCTAATACAATTGAAGGCATGTATCAAATTCTTGCTTATACTGAAACTTCGAAAGTCATATCCAACCGTTATATGAATTATTAGCAATAGTCGTGTGTGGTCACCTAGATTATCATTTCAGCACGGTTTTCATTGGGACAGCGCCATCGAGCTATTTTGAGACAAGCCGTGGGGACTAGTAGATAAATCAATCAATGTCACATTTTAGCTTTCACTGATCTCCGTTTGGATATTTGGTAACAATTAGGCTGGGGACATGTTAGCTAAATTGAGGTGGGGGCTAATGATACTCTTTATTCTAGTTTGCTCATATATTAGTTGATCAAAACATTTTACGAGCATGTTATCAGCCTACACGTGGATTTTGCTCTTCTCTCGTGTAGTAGCCTGTCCAACTCCTGACCAAAAGCATGTGACTTGTCTGATAATCAATCATTGTGATTTTGCTTCACTGAATCTCTGTCTGTATATTTGGTTAATTTAACTCTGGCTGGACCAGTGGAAGTGGTAGCTCATTTATTTGTTTGCTCATCTATCACTGACTAGAAACATTTAGCATGCAATAATGTAACCTACATCAATAGTATAACTTATCTATTGACTCGAGTAGTAGTCTTATATAGCCTTATATAGAGCTATTTTCCTATCGTCACAATCCCACTGAAATCCCAAATCCTGACAACTTCTTGCATGAAAATTACTAACTTCATATTGTAATCTATAGGTAGCATTATCAAAGCACGTCTCGCCTATGTGAAAATAGGCCTATCACATTTCCCCCACTTCTTTGCGTTGTCTCGTATTGCTGCCCATACAGTGGGGCAAAAAAGTATTTAGTCAGCCACCAATTGTGCAAGTTCTCCCAATTAAAAAGATGAGAGAGGCCTGTAATTTTCATCATAGTTACACTTCAACTATGACAGAAAAAATGAGAGAAAAAAAAATCCAGAAAATCACATTGTAGGACTTTTAATTAATTTATTTGCAAATTATGGTGGAAAATAAGTATTTGGTCAATAACAAAGGTTTATCTCAATACTTTGTTATATACCCTTTGTTGGCAATGACAGAGGTCAAACATTTTCTGTAAGTCTTCACAAGGTTTTCACACACTGTTGCTGGTATTTTGGCCCATTCCTCCATGCAGATCTCCTCTAGAGCAGTGATGTTTTGGGGCTGTTGCTGGGCAACACGGACTTGCAACCCCCTCCAAAGATTTTATATGGGGTTGAGATCTGGAGACTGGCTAGGCCACTCCAGGACCTTGAAATGCTTCTTACGAAGCCACTCCTTCGTTGCCCGGGCGGTGTGTTTGGGATCATTGTCATGCTGAAAGACCCAGCCACGTTTCATCTTCAATGCCCTTGCTGATGGAAGGAGGTTTTCACTCAAAATCTCATGATGGACATGTACTGGCTTAAGCAGGGGGACACGTCTGGCACTGCAGGATTTGAGTCGCCGGCGGCGTAGTGTGTTACTGATGGTAGGCTTTGTTACTTTGGTCCCAGCTCTCTGCAGGTCATTCACTAGGTCCCCCCATGTGGTTCTAGGATTTTTGCTCACCGTTCTTGTGATTATTTTGACCCCACGGGGTGAGATCTTGCGTGGAGCCCCAGATCGAGGGAGATTATCAGTGGTCTTGTGTGTCTTCCATTTCCTAATAATTGCTACCACAGTTGATTTCTTCAAACCAAGCTGCTTACCTATTGCAGATTCAGTCTTCCAAGCCTGGTGCAGGTCTACAATTTTGTTTCTGGTGTCCTTTGACAGCTCTTTGGTCTTGGCCATAGTGGAGTTTGGAGTGTGACTGTTTGAGGTTGTGGACAGGTGTTTTTTATACTGATAACAAGTTCAAACAGGTGCCATTAATACAGGTAACGAGTGGAGGACAGAGGAGCATCTTATTACAGGTCTGTGAGAGCCAGAAATCTTGCTTGTTTGTAGGTGACCAAATACTTATTTTCCACCATAATTTGCAAATAAATTCATAAAAAATCCTACAATGTGATTTTCTGGATTTTTTTTCTCATTTTGTCTGTCATAGTTGAAGTGTACCTATGATGAAAATTACAGGCCTCTCTCATCTTTTTAAGTGGCAGAACTTGCACAATTGGTGGCTGACTAAATACTTTTTTGCCCCACTGTATGAGAGCTTTGGTAGAGAATGTGTCATCACCAAACGGTATGAGAGTAGATATATATTTTTTGAGTTGGTCCCCGTTAAGATACATTGATATTTAAACAATGTCCTCTCTTCATGTCCCCGTTATTTATGAGCTGATCTGTATAATTATTAACTCGATTTTGCCAAATATGAGATATTCTGTCATTCGTTGGAGGTTATCTAGCAAGCTTGGTCATTTGACTTTTATTTGACTGCGGTTACAAAGTTTGTATGATTCGATAACGCTATAGCCTACTCCGGGTGCGCTCTGTGAGTCCCGAGCGCGCTCTTTGTCCATATGCAGTAGCCTAGGCCTACTGCTGAAAGGCGCTGAATTAATTTAGGAACATGATAACGCTCGGAATTTATCAACGGCCTGTTTCGCAATTCACAACCATGTCATTGGCGATCAACGTCACTCTATCGTTACCATCAGTTTCACTTGCTGTGAAATATTTACATAGTGGCGCAGCCAAACCGGCAATGTTGCGCAGTGACAATCTTATTTTGCGAGAACCCTGGCATAGTAACCATATATTGGCTTTGAATGGGCACTTCCAATTTGTGTGGTATTTCCCGTGACTTTCGGGATAAATATAAATTATTCCCCGTATTGAAATTTGGTAGATCCTCGGGAAAATGTTAATCCCTAATCTACAGTACCCAGGCAGCTGCACACATACGGAACTCATTCTCCCGAAAGCACTTCTCCACCCACCTAGTCGACCTGGTGTGCAGCCAAGCATAAAACCACATGCAATACAATACACACTCAGACAAAGAGCAACTCTCTCATACACTCGAGGTAGATCACGAGGACCTGGAGTAAGGAAAAACTCTGCCCATCATCATCATCACACAGTAAACTTCTGACTGAGTATAGTAGATGTCCTCAAACTCCAGCATCACGATCAATATCAACACTAAAGCTGTTATAAGCACCTGATGACTCACAACACGAGTCTCCTTTCTGTCCTGTACACTAATGCAGGGATAGCTATAGTGCTGACTGAGCTCCTTGACTGGGCCAGAACACTGACTGGTGAGAGGGACTCTCAGCCTCCCCCATATGAAGCTATAACAGTGTAATAAACCATTTAATAACCAGAATATAAAGCAGGAGTTTGACTGCGATACAAATAAATGTCTATCCAAGGAGATACTGTTGAACCTGCTCACCCCTCCATTGACAACCTCCTTTCATCTGATATGCTGCCTGTCAAGTCTTCTGCATGTGCATGCATGTCTGCCTACTGCCAGTGCCAAGCATGCACTTACTGTATATAAAATAAAATAGCTCAAGCTCCCACAAAAAAATGCTTTGTCAGCCTTTTCTAATGGAACTTATATATATTTTCCATACATATGCAATCCCATTAAAGGTATTGGAACCACAAGCGGAATCAGCCCCAATCAAAGCTTCTGTTTTGAGGGGAAACCACAAAGCAGGGGAGCTCCACCAGTCCCCACATCCAGGGGATTAGGACCATATCTCTCCCTTTCAGGCCTCAACAAACCAGTGTCACGCAACTCCCATCTACTGTATTGTACTGTATGTGAAGTTGGCTGCTGGCTTCCCTCTAAAAGCACACATTTATGCTATCGTGACCTGTATGAACATGTTCCTTTGATAGTTAAATTAGGAGTGCCTTGGTAACAATTGTTTTAAATATAAATTACCTTTGTTCCTCAGTGGGATTACTACACTTCACTCAAATCACAGCAAACGATTGATACAACTGTTGTTATTTCTAACCAACATTACACAAATTGCATTTCTTGATCAAATAATAATAGATCAAATGTGTGTCCTCTCCCAGGTGTGAGGCACTATTCACACTATCTATTTATTGGGGATTTCAAGCCGAAGCATGTGCCTATATGGGCTGTCTGGTTTCCAAGCTGGCATTCGCTGCAGTGAAAGGGTAACGCCAGGTTATAGTGTAATATTCTGCATGAGCAGAAGCATGGTCGACTAGAGGGCATTAACCTGAGAGTTGTCAGTAATGGAGACCACAACAGACCCAAGGAACTAATCAGATATAATCCCAATCACACTCTGTTTTGTCCCCTCACCCATTTCCATTGCGACCACCACACACACTCAAAAGGTTAGAGTGTTTACACATTGACCTAGAGTTCTGTTTGTTTCTATGGGTCACTTCAACCCTGGGCTTGCCAATGAACTTGCAAACTATTCCATCATGAATGGGACAGACAGAGAGATATGTTTGATATGCGCTCGGACTCTCTTGTAACATTCCTCATTGACTCTTAAGTATTGTTAAATATTCACTCAAGAGGCAAGAACATATCCAGATTGATGCTTATCCCTTTCATGGAACATTAACAGAGAGGGTGTTTTGGACACTGCTTCTCTTGGTGTTTCTGCAGTGAATAGTTCATTATTACAAATGACCAAATCACCACAAACAATTGATTTTGATTTTAACACAGAAATGAGAGAAAGCTAGACCATTGGTTCTATTTCATCCTGTCCTATAGGCTACAAGTATTATAACACATAATACTTACAAGTATTATAACACATAATACCTACAAGTATTATAACACATAATACCTACAAGTATTATTACACATAATACCTACAAGTATTATAACACATAATACCTACAAGTATTATAACACATAATACCTACAAGTATTATAACACATAATACCTACAAGTATTATAACACATAATACCTACAAGTATTATTACACATAATACCTACAAGTATTATAACACATAATACCTACAAGTATTATAACACATAATACCTACAAGTATTATTATACATAATACCTACAAGTATTATTACACATAATACTTGTAGCCTTGTAGCCTGTAGTTGTAGCCTGGATGATCAGATCCTAGATGTTTGATCTGAGGCCTATCAGTAATTTATCCATAAACTTGTTTATTATTGTTTGAGATTAATGATCCTGCATCCAAGCAATCATCAAGACATGTCAGAATTCATTCAACGGTATGATTTCTAATGATAATACTGAATCAGAAAATGTCTAGGCCTATGCGCTGAACCAGTGAAATGCCAACAGTAAGAGGAAAACCAGATGTTTAGGAGTAAGAAATGTGCAAATTCATGTATCTGTTCAAAACAAAACAGTTTACATACTACCATGGCGGACACATGGTTTAACAATAAAGTCAATCGGAGGGTACATAGCTGCATTTCCTTCTTGTCTTGCTCAAACTATTTCCGTTTTTTTTGTGTTTTTTTTTCCAGAATTGCGCACTTGTTGCGCACAATGCGCAGAGCCAGCGGCACTTGTAAGCTATCAAAACACATTATCAACTGTTGCTTACCAGTTTGCCTTCTTTGCTCTCCTTTTTATAGTATCCATGGTTCTCGACTGGCGTCGTACAACTCCCGGAGCGCGACTCGAGCAGACCGGGGGACAGCGAATAGAAGGGCGGACTTGGACTCGGAGGGAGTCCCGAATCCGGACTGTCAAGTAGTCCCTCCCGATTCTTTCCTTCCAGACTGTCATCCATAGCTTGTAAATGTAGGTGCCCCACCATTTCTGGGAGAGCTCAAAACAAAAACCAGGCAAAGTCACTCAAGGCGATGACGAGCCAACCAATTTTCTTGAATGACTGCAACCCAAAATGCGCACAAATCCCGTCATTCGGAGATGGGCAATCCCTGTTCAAATTCTTCATTCAAAACAGATTTCTAAAATAACACATTTTAAAATAATATTAGAATTATGTCATTACATTATAAAACCATAACTTCTATTTGCCACATACTAATCGCACGCTGTGCCTGTAGGCTTTAGCCCTAATTCACAAACCTTTGATTTGTTATTCAAGCCTAACAGTTTTATCTCCATCAGACGGTCGGTAAACAGTATGTCATCCCAAACAAATACTCTCAAATAATTAATAATTGACAAGTAAGAACCTGAAAGAAAATTCCAGAAACTCCCTGACAACTAACCAGAAATTATATTGTCACTTTATCGTCCTTTCTCGATTCAAATACGTTCCAGAAAGCAATGGAAGTCATTATAAACAATATGACTTTATCCCACTGTAACGCAGCAGTCTATCTGGCAGCTACAAGCCGAATGTCTGCTCTGTGCTGAACTGAACAGTCGGATCTCGGAGAGGTCCCTCTTCAATGTGCCTGCCAGCTTTTTTTTGCACCTGGAGCCAATCCAGCCCTGATGATCTGGATCCGTTCCAGGCACAGTCGACAGGGCGACCACGTCCGCACTGCTCCTCCCAGGTTAGTTGGGGCTCTGTGACTGATATTACACTATTATATATATATAGTTATGGTTTTATATATATATAGTTAAATAAAGGTTACATTTAGTATTAATATATTCATATATTTAATATATATATATATATATATGTATTAATATACTAATGCTAAATGTAACCTTTATTTAACTAGGCAAGTCAGTCAATTCTTACCTTGTCAGCTCGGGGATCCGTTCCAACCTTTCGGTTACTGGCCCAACGCTCTAACCACTAGGCTACCTGCCGCCCTATAATACTTTATTATAAACTGGGTGGTTCGAGCCCTGAATGCTGATTGTCTGACAGCCGTGGTATATCAGACCGCATACCACGGGTATGACGAAACATTTATTTTCCTGCTCTAATTACGTTGGTAACCAGTTTATAATAGCAATAAGGCACCTCGGGGTTTGTGGTATATGGCCAATATACCATGGCTAAGGGTTGTATCCAGGCACTCTGCAAAGCGTCGTGCATGGTATATTGGTATACCACACCACCTCGTGCCTTATTGCTTAATAACTCAGTAAATTAGGGAAAGTGGGAATATTGCGAGTGTAGCTATACAATAGAGAGATAATGTGTTGAATGAATAGCATATATGCTACAATAAGCCATGCAATTTACTACAAAAAAAAAATTGATCTTTCAATTTGGCTCAAATCAATTTTGTTATGTTAACTTCATGCCTTTAAAATGTCGTTTGAAACTCTTGTGACAATCTAATGTACACTGAGTCTATACAACATTATGAACTCTTTCCATGACATAGACTGACCAGGTGAATCCGGGTGAAAGCTATGATCCCAAATTGATGTCACTTGTTAAATCCACTTCAATCAGTGTAGATGAAGGGGAGGAGACAGGTTAAAGAAAGGTTTTTATGCCTTGAGACAATTGAAACATGGATTGTGTATGTGTGCCATTCAGAAGGTGAATGAGCATGACAAAATATTTAAGTGTTTTATGGTAGTAGGTGCAAGGCATACTGTTTTGTGTCAAGAACTGCGAAGCTGCTGGGTTTTTCATGCTCAACAGTTTCCCGTGTATATCAAGAATGGTCCACCACCCAAAGGACATCCAGACAACTTGCCACAACTGTGGGAAGCATTGGAGTCAACAAGGGCCAGCATCCCTGTGGAACGCTTTCGACACCTTGTAGAGTCCATGCCCTGAATAATTGAGGCTGTTCTGAGGGCAAAAGGTGTTTTTAATGTTTTGTACACTCAGTGTATAGGTAATTTGGGTTGTTCGTTAGGCTGTTGTTGTTGTTATTATACAGTACATTATATACTATACCATACGTTTTTGAGTTCTGTTACTGTTCTCTATTACTGTGGAGCAAATATCAAGAATGTCATTAAACACTGGCCAGTCCTCTAGAGCCAGATTAGAGGAGGGGAGTGTATATTATTCAATGGAAATGCCTATCCACTCTTCTCACAGACATATGGAGATAGATTAGTGCCACAATGATTGTAAATACACAGTGTACAAGTCACAAATGTATAGCAGCAGCATGGTGAGATTGGACTGTGTAGGCCTATAGATGGGTGGAGATGAAGAAACAACACATGTATTTAGTGGAGTAAGTACAGTATTTGTATGATGACATTGATAAAATCAGTGTTCCAACAGTAATGCTAGTCCTTTGGAAACATTTAGTGTTCAGTTTGAATATGCTTTTGCATTTAGCATCTCATGCCAGCACCTGACAGTTTGACACAACCTATTTTCTCTTCAAATTGTGTGTGTGTATTTGTGTGTTTGTGTGTATGTGTATGTGTGTTTGTGTGCTCGTAAAAATGTCTTGCCCCGTATATTTCAGGACTGGGTGGGGACAGGGTGGGAATGCTGTATGACTCCCAGTAACTATATGAGTATGGAGCTACAGCAGACCTGAGCTCAGTCTAACCGACAGGATAGTCATCACAGCCCAGCAGGATGAAGAATGGAACCCTTGTTGAAGGTTCCCCAGTTACTCTTACCAACATCAACCCTGCCAAGAGGGAAATCAGAGCACCAATACACAATGCTGCAGAGGAGGGAGTGTGTGTCTGGGGAAGTTGATTGAGTCTTTGATGGTTCAGCAGCTCTCCATGGTAATTACAGCAGATGCCCAGGAAATCATGAATTATGTTTTTTAGGTCTTTATAAATCTATCATAAATCTATGCTTTGCTTTGTTGTCTAAGATCTATAATGTGTAATTAATTGAATGCATTTTAAGCTTGCACACATGTTATCTTGTTTTCTTATGGCTGTTTTCATCTTAGTGTTATTGTGATGGAGTGGAGCTGTGGCAGGAAGTGTGGGCTGTGCTGTGGGAGTAGTCAGGAGTTCACTGTAGCAGGAAATGTGGGCCGTGCTGTGGGAGTAGTCAGGAGTTCACTGTGGCAGGAAGTGTGGGCCGTGCTGTGGGAGTAGTCAGGAGTTCACTGTGGCAGGAAGTGTGGGCCGTGCTGTGGGAGTAGTCAGGAGTTCACTGTGGCAGGAAGTGTGGGCCGTGCTGTGGGAGTAGTCAGGAGTTCACTGTGGCAGGAAGTGTGGGCCGTGCTGTGGGAGTAGTCAGGAGTTCACTGTGGCAGGTGTGTCTTTGGGAGCATCATCATGTCGTCATACAGGTACTCCCTTTTCAAAAGAGCACCTCCCAATGATCCCCATATTTTTTAAAGATTACAGAAGAGATTTGATTTATAAGACACAGAGGATGAGCATGTTTTGTGGCCATCATACTTAGGTATGAGTGCTGTGTGCATAATGTTATGTTTGGACAGATGTATGTAATGTCTTATCTTTTTATAAAGATAAGCATTATATTGTTAGATTTAATGGAGTTACTCTGGTAGGTCTAAATCTTTGTTCCTCAAGTTCAACTGTCGGAATTAGTTGGAGCGCTGGCGCACTGCCTTCATAAGCCTAATATACCGCACCAAACCTTCACAAAAGTGTTTTGACTTTATTAGGGTAATATCAAAAGTAAGTCAAGTCATTGTTTATAGGGAAAATACAAACAGGTTTCCATATTGTGACGTTAAATCTCGCTCTCTTTATTTTCATGATTTGAGTGCGAGTAGCCCTGTAGTTGATCGGTAGGAACACAACATTACAGTTGACTTTGAACTTTATTTGGCCAAAGAGAATGCCTCAACAGAATGAAACAAAACACTTGATGCATATTTAAATAACTGGTTTAAACCTTCACAAAAGTTGAACAGGCTTATATTACAGCAATTACCAACAAAGGTGAGTGCTTCCTGTAGGCCTACCAGACAAATGACAGCAGTAGGCTGATGGTGATTATTTTACAACAGGCCTACTTTTAACCTATCTAAAAAAAACTGTAAAAGACCGGTCCAACTTAATATAGCCAACGGAAATGTCTCTACAAAATGAAACAAAACCCTTTCTTTGCGTATTTAAAGAACTGGGGTCTGTTGGGCCCATGAAGACCTCTACTGTATACCAGCAGCTTGAGGGAGCAACACAACAGTGGGAAAGCTTTAGAACCTGTTAAACTATTTGGAGTAGCTCATTCCCTGGCTACAGACTGTGGATGGAGGTCGTGTCTTTGACTACATTATGTAGGCTATGATGGGGGAGGTTTTGGTCTAGAATCTGGAGTAGGGGGTTTTGATACAGGATAGGACCTTTGCACTTGGGTTCCAAACCGGGGAACCAGGGGGTGGGATGGGGGGGTAACCCTGGGGAGGCTTCACATTGTCTCAGACAGGAGGACGGAGGGAGGGGGGCGGGTGAAACTATGAAACCAGGCAGCCTGCTAGTGATTCATCCCTGTGTGCTCCATCATCCCTCCTCCTGCGCTCTCAGTGCAATCACTCACATCCTGCTCCCCACCTCATAGCCCCTGGCACACACACACACACACACACACACACACACACACACACACACACACACACAGAGAGAGAGACAGACACACACACAGACTCACACGCTCTGCAGCATTCTCACTGAGCTGGCTCATTCTCTTTACTCAAAGCCCAGTGCCAAGCTAGCTGTGTGGAGCTGGAACTGGAACACAGCACAGGTGTGTGTGTTTGTGAGAGAGACAGAATAGCAGAGAAATACATTTTTGGCCTTTTATCTGTTTGTAAAAAGAGCAAGTGAAGGCTTGAATTTGAGTGCATATTTGAGTGTGTGTGTGTGTATGTGTGTGTGTATGCCCATGCATGTGCTGTCTGGAATAGCTCTCAATGTAAACAAACCACTGCAAGGCCGTCCTGGCTCAGTCCGCCAGCAGGGAGGTTGTTTTCAACCAGTGGAGACGTCACTGTGGTTTCTACACAAACAATGTCTCTCTCTTTTCAGACTGCCCAACCGTGAATCCTGGGAATGTAGCATACATGTGATCATTTTAGACTTTGCTTTTCGCACAATGTACACACATAACACTAGTGTGGCTGCATACTATCCATTCAGTTTGACCCACTTGTTGAAGTCTGAAACGGAGAGCTGGTTGTGAGTAGAGCAGAATGATGTATGAGGAGCAGTAGTCAAACTGACTCCATGATGGACGACACTGGCACTTTTTAAATGTACCATCTAAGACGTTTAATTCACAATGCACCTCACTGCTCTGGATAGTGCATGTGGTTTTAATGTTTGGAGACCACTGGGCAAAGCTGGAGGTTTCGGGCTTGGGAGACCCTTTCCGATACTTCCCCTCTATCACCAAAACACCCCATCCAGGCCTGACCATAGGCCTACCACAGAGCTGGCTTGTTTACAAGTGTGCACTATCCTGTATCTGAGTGTGGAAGTGTTTAAATACGTTTTTCACCATTAAGTGTACGAACAGAGTATCTGACAGTTATATTCACTGAGAGTAGACAACCATGTGTTTTAACTGACTTGTAAACATATTTCTTCCAAATCATGTCTGTGGGACAAGGCAAAGTGATGGCAGCATATTTTTGTGCTTATTGTGTCCTGTACCGTGTTGACATCTTCTCCATAGCATCTAGCTGGCTGAGCTGAGCACTTCCCTTAGGCCCCACAGCTTTTAGCCTTGCATGCTACGAGCTCATCCACACTGATCTTTAATCAGTGATTCACCTGTTGTGTTGAAAGCCCGCTTCCTTTGACTTTCTCACATCCTGCCGTTCTGTTTGAACAGAGAATAGGTCAGTAAGGGAATGGTTTTGTTTACTGTGTTACCGTTGGCTCGTCTGTTTTACACAGCTAGCCCTTTCACAGTGTGATTTAGTATAAGAATGTACGTTCGGGAATACACATGTTAGGTCCTTGAAACTTTTAGGTACCAAATGTCAGTAAAAACTTTAGTAAAAAAAAAAAAAGGGACAACACAACAATCACAATATCAAACAATTACTTCCATCAGAATTGGACCAGAGAGGCCAACATTGGAAAAATATTTGAATATATTTTTCATGTAACCTACATACAGTGCATTCGGAAAGTATTCAAACCCCTTTACTTTTTCAACAATTTGTTATGTACCAGCCTTATTATAAAATACATTTAAAAAAATGTTTTTTGTCTCAATCAACACCAATTTTTTTTAAATTGTTGCAAATTTATAAAAAATGTAATTCTGAAATATCACATTTACATAATTATTCAGACCATTTACTCAGTACTTTGTTGAAGCAATTATAGCCTTGAGTTTTCTTGGGTATGACGCTACAAGCTTGACACACCTGTATTTGGGGATTTTCTCCCATTCTTCTCTACAGATCCTCTTAAGCTCTGTCAGGTTGGATGGGGAGTGTCGATGCACAGCTATTTACAGGTCTCTCCAGAGATGGTCGATCGGGTTCATATCCGGGCTCTGGCTGGGCCACTCAGACATTCAGAGACTTGTCCCGAAGCCCCTTCTGCTTTGTTTTGGGTGTGTGCTTAGGGTTGTTGTCCTGTTGGAAGGTGAACCCTTTCCCACGTCTGAGGTCCTGAGGGCTCTGGAGCAGATTTTCATCAAGGATCTCTCTTTACTTTGTTCCTTTCATCTTTCCCTCGATGCTGACTAGTCTCCCAGTCCATGCCGTTGAAAAACATCCCACAGTATGATTCTGCCACTAACATGCTTCACCATAGGGATGGTGCCAGGTTTCCTCCAGACATGACACTTGTCATTCAGGCCAAAGAGTTCAATCTTGGTTTCGTCAGACCAGATAATCTTGTTTTTCATGGTCTGAGAGTCCTTTAGGTGCCTTTTGGCAAACTCCAAGCGGGCTGTTGTGCCTTTTACTGAAGAGTGGCTTTGGTTTGGCCACTCGCCCATAAAGGCCTAATTGGTGGAGTGCTGCAGAGATGGTTGTCCTTCTGGAAGGTTCTCCCATCTCCACAGAATAACTTTGGAGCTCTGTCAGAGTGACCATCGGGTTCATGGTCACCTCCCTGACCAAGGCCCTTCTCCCCCGATTGCTCAGTTTGGCCGGGCGAACAGCTCTAGGGAGAGTCTTGGTGGTTCCAAAATTCTTCCATTTAAGAATGATGGAGGCCACTGTGTTCATAGGGACCTTCAATGCTGCAAACATATTTTGGTACCCTTCCCCAGATCTGTGCCTTGACACAACCCTGTCTCAGAGCTCTACAGAAAATTCCTTTGATCTCATGGCTTGGTTTATGCTCTGACGTGCACTGTCAACTGTGGGACCTTATATAGACAGGTGTGTGCCTTTTCAAATCATGTCCAGTCAATTGAATTTACCACAGGTGGACTCCAATCAAGTTATAGAAACATCTCAAGGATGATCAGTGGAAACAGGAAGCACCTGAACTCAATTTTGAGTCTCATAGCAAAGGGTCTTTTTTTTTGCAATCATTTCTAAAAACCTGTTTTCGTTTTGTCATTTTGGGGGTATTGTGTGTAGATGGATGAAAACGTGTTTTTTAATCAATTTTAGAATAAGCCTGTAACTTAAAAGTCAATGGGTCTGAATGCACTGTAAAAAACAAAAGCCTACATGTCAAAGAGTAGGTGGTATGCATATTGGTTACATCCTCATCTCCAAACCGATGCTAACATGAGGGAGGCGCCAGAAAATGAAGCCAAACTTGAATGAGACTTATAATTACATAGAGACATTGTATAGGCTAAACAACAGTCATGTTTGACAAATATAATGAAGGATAATTAACATTAACGTTTAAAGGCTTGATTCTGTCAACATACTCAAGGCACTTTGTTCTGATCAAATGGTCACAAGACCTGGGAGGGAAGGACAGTGTCTGTTGCACACCACACATCACCCACTTTGAATCTGGGTGGAGGCGGTCAGCAATATTAAACAATTTAACCATAAGATTAATACCTTGATGTTTCATGTAATTTTATGAGGCATGTCTTACCTTGTTTCAAAGTAACCTAGCTTAGCCAAAATATGACAATAGAAATGTTGAGGTAATTATTTTATAAACACTTATAATTCCATTGAAACCAACGTTTTTCTTATGTTCTATTGGTTTTCAAATCAACTTATTTTATTGTTCAGCAGCCAAAGGAATAATCCTAGTCATATTAGTAACCAGTGCTAGTTGATGCATCCTTTTTGTTTCACATCCATGGGCTTATTGTAACGGCTGTCTTGGGAAGAAGGTGAGGACCAATGCGCAGCGTGCTACGTGTTCATCTTTTTTAATGTAAACTGAACACTGGATAACAAAACAACGAAGAAAACAACCGAAACAGTTCTGTCTGGTGCAGACACACAAAGCCAGAAAACAATCACCCATGTCAGAACGTGACACTTATCAACACTAAAGATGACAATTACATAATTAATCATAATAATTATTTTTTCAAAAACAATGGCAAAGATAGGTCTTCTCTCTTGGTATTTTAAGGGCCTAAACTGTCCAATTAAACATTCCAGCTGTCTTCATATCATAGCAATAAACCATGTTGATACAGCAATGCCCTAAGAAACACACCTGCTCCAAAATGACTATCAGGAATCAAGGTAAGACCCATATGCAGACACTTCAAATTGCCAATGGTTTAATATTCCAACAGGGTCAGGTAATAGACAGGTCAAGGCAGGCAGGGGTCAGTAAACCAGAGGTGAGGCAACGGTAACAGATGGCAGGCAGGGTCAGGAGGGCGAGAAAAAAGAGAGACTGGAAAAAGCAGGAGCTGAGAAGAAAAACATATAACAAAATAAAACATAAAGATAAATAAAACACAAAAACGTATAATAAATACACAGGGGATAATGGGGAAGATGGGCGACACCTGGAGGGGGGTGGAGACAATCACAAGGACAGGTGTGACACTCACATAGACTAGAGCCCCAAACAAAACTAAAGGTGTAATCATAAGGATACAGAAGAAAACTCAAAATTATCATCTTGGGTAAGGTGAAGACCATGAAGGCAGAATCAATTTCCTTAAATGTATCCACATTGGAAAGAAAATATGAATGTGTACGCCACAAATTCATATGATCCTATGCTTTTTGATTCTCTAAACTGCATATTGAAGAGAATTAACTGAATTCCGTCTGGTTATTGGGACAGACATGATCCTTTTTAGACATGCGGAACCAATCTAATAAGACCAACTAAAATCCACACGCAACCAAGGCTCTCCAGAATATACTCTCTGATTACAACCTCATTGATGCCTGGAGACCACGTAATCCTAAAGCAAAAGAGTACACTTTCTCCCCAAACAGGCGTAAATCATTCTCACGAATTGATTTCATACTGTTATCTACACCTCTATTTTCTTTAATTAAGAAAATTGAAATTCGACAAATGAGCTTGTCTGACCCCCACACTTACTACTGCCAACTTCACATTTCAGAATCTCTTAAAAAGCCACAAGATGGTGTTTCAACATTTCATTACTACAAAATCCTACAATCTGTGATCATTTTGAAATTGAACTTGAAATCAATGATAAATAAATATTCAGTCGATGACCCCTGGATTCTATGGGATGTCACCAAAGGTTTTATTAAAAATAATGCAACAACACTGGCCACCAAGCTAAGCAGTAATGACTGTAGCTGTTAAAGCAACCATTGAGTCTGAAAAAGGGGAATTACTATCAGAACCCAAATTAATCAAAGATTCTCCTGCTTCTATAAATAACTGTACTCCTCTGATTGTAAATCCAGACAAAGCCAGACTAAGTCCTTTCTAAAAATTGAACAACTCTTCTTCTCAAAACAGAGGGAGCCACTTCGCTGGGAGCACACATCTCTCTCAATGAACTCAAAAGAGCATTGGATAGCATCAATAAAAACAAATCACCTGGTTTGGATGGTATTCCTCCTGAGGTCTATTTCATATTTTGGAATCAATTAGGTCCACTATTGCTTTAAAATATAAATTCAGCTGTTCACAAAGGTTCATTTGGGAGACATGTGAATACAGCACTAATTTAACTTGTATATTTAAAAAAAAAAAAAGATAAGGATGCCACCCAACAAAGGTGGTTGATAAAAACATATATTAAACTTTCTAAAATGTTGAGACTTACCCAACTTGGTACAAAGCGGGTTTGTTAAAAAGTGTTTATCCTTGGAAAACCTCCATCGACAATAACATATTTTAGATGCTTCCTCAGAAACAACAGCTCCTTTGGCTGCATTATCTCTTGATGGAGAAAAGCTTTTGATAGACTAGAATAGTCATATCTGTAACGGCTTTCTTCTATCTCCTCTTCTGATGAAGAGGTAGAACAAGGATCGGACCAAAATGCAGCGTGTAGATTGCGATCCATGTTTTAATGAACAAACGTAAAACACGAATCAATGCAACCACTACAAAATAAAGAACGTGATGAACGTAACGAAAACCTAAAACAGCCTATCTGGTGAAAAACACATAGACAGGAACAATCACCCACAAACACACAGTGAAACCCAGGCTACCTAAATATGGTTCCCAATCAGAGACAATGACGAACACCTGCCTCTGACTGAGAACCATATCAGGCTGAACATAGAACTGGACAAACTAGACATGTAACATAGAATGCCCACTCAGATCACACCCTGACCAACCAAAACATAGAAAATACAAAGTAAACTATGGTCAGGGCGTGACAATATCTCTGGTCTCTCCTTGAACATATGGAAATTGGCTCCAATTTCAATAATATGATTAAAATACTATGCCAATCCCTCAGTCATAGTTGTAACAGGCTATATCTGCTCTGCTCAGGTTAGAATAACTAGAAGCAGCAGACAAGGCGATCCAATATCGCATTTGCTATTCTTATTATCTATGGAACCCCTGGCGTAGGCAATTAATCAATCGAGGGAAATAACACATCTCTACTTGTGGAATCCCAATCGTTTCCCATTTGTAATATTTGGGAGTATATATACAGTACCTATAAGGGCACAAGGAAAGACCCAGATGCAGACACGGTAGGCAGATGGTTTGAGTCTTTGATATTTATTAATAATCCGAATGGGCTAGGCAAGAGAATGGTCGTGGACAGGCAAAAGGTCAAAACCAGTTCAGAGTCCAGGAATTTATTTCCTTCTTAATGTGTTTGAGCCATTCAGTTGTATTGTGATAAGGTACGGGTGGTATACAGAAGATAGCCCTATTTGGTAAAAGACCAAGTCCACATTATGGCAAGAACAGCTCAAATAAGCAAAGAGAAATAACAGTATATCGTTACTTTAAGACTTGAAGGTCAGTCAATGCAGAACATTTCAAAAACTTTGAACGTTTCTTCAAGTGCCGTCGCAAAAACCATCAAGCGCTATGATGAAACTGGCTTTCATGAGAACCGCCACAGGAAAGGAAGACACAGCGTTACCTCTGCTGCAGAGGATAAGTTCATTAGAGTTAACTGCACCTTAGATTGCAGCCCAAATAAATGCTTCGCAGAGTTAAAGTAACAGACACATCTCAACATCACCTGTTGAGAGGATACTGAATTAATCAGGCCTTCTTGGTCGAATTGCTGCAAAGAAACCACTACTAAAAGACACCAATAAGAAGCAGAGACTTGCTTGGGGCAAGAAAAACGAGCAATGGACATTAGACTGGTGAAAATCTATCCTTTGTCTGATTAGTCCAAATTTGAGATTTTTATGTTCCAACCACAGTGTCTTTGTTAGATGCAGAGTAGGTGAACGGCTGATCTCTGCATGTGTGGTTCAAACCATGAAGCATGGAGGAGGAGGTGTGATTTTGTGGGGGTGCATTGCTGGTGACACTGTCTGTGATTTATTTAGAATTCAAGGCAAACTTAACCAGCATAGTTACCAAAGCATTCTGCAGAGATATGCCATCCCATCTGGTTTGTGATTAGTAGGACTATAATTGGTTTTTCAACAGGACAATGACCCAATACACCTCCAGGCTGTGTAAGGGCTATTTGACCAAGAAGGAGAGTGATTGAGTGCAGCATCAGATGACCTGGCCTCCACAATCACCCACCCTAAACCCAATTGAGATGATTTGGGATGAGTTGGACCGCACAGTGAAGGAAAAGCAGCCAACAAGTGCTGAGCATTTGTGGGAACTCCTTCAAGACTATTGGAAAAGCATTCCAGTTGAAGCTGGTTGAGAGAATGCCAAGAGTTTGCAAGGCTGTCATCAAGGTAAAGGTTGGCTACTTTGAAGAATCTCAAATATAAAATATATTTTGATATGTTTAACACTTTTTTTGGTTACTACATGATTCCATATGTGTTATTTCATAGTGTTGATGTCTTCACTATTATTCTAAAATATGTAGAAAATAGTAAAAATAAAGAAAAACCCTTGAATGAGTAGGTGTGTGCAAACTTTTGACTGGTACTGTATATTTATTTAGACTTTTGTTATGTTCTTTGCTTTTAGGGGCAACCTTGGTTGTTGGGTGGGATGGGGAGAGGTGGGAGGCATGCTTTCTTCAGGTCGGGGGGGGGGTTAGGTGGGTGGGAGGCATTGCTTCTGGGTGGGGAGGGAGGATGTGAGCGGGTGGATGGGGACTGAGGGGGGTAATGGGTTGGGGTTATCTTTATATGACCCCCCCCAAAAAAAGAAAAAAGTTGTGTTAAAATGTGTTATTTGATCGGATTTCGGCAATCGGATAAGATTAAGTGCATAGAAATTGAGTGAATAGAGTGGGCGTATCATTGAGTGTAGTGTAGGTGAAGTGGGCCATTTGGGGGCTGAAAGGACAGGAAGATAAGAGGTGTTTGTGTAAGAACACCAGTTCAGTTCCTCTCCTTATCCATCAATCACCATTAAAACATGTTCATTTCCACATCTACACAGACTAGTATGTACATTTCACCTGGCTCCCCCTGCACAGGAACTGTAAACAAACTCCCACTGTTCCTCCTGACAATAACACAGCCTGTTTGCTCAATGCATTTGCATAGGTTCTCTGTTTGGAGATGTGTGGGTGTTGACTCTGCTAGCCTAGGGTGGGAATCAAATCACTCTTTATGTTTGTAAATGGAGAACTCCCAGCCTAACCAATATAAAAGTCACGTGGTAAAACATGAATGATACTGTTATTACACTGGTCCAGTAGTGTAAGGTATTATTTACTCAGGAAGGATTTCACCCTGTTCAAACATAGCCAGGTAAATAGTGTGATCTTACTTCCTATTCTGATTTACGGCATAGAGCTGTAAAGTTCAGCCCTATATCTCAATGTTAAAAACATTATAGACATGCCGTGAAGATTATTTTGTACCTCTGTGAAATTGATTGTTTTCATTGAGGTTTAATGTGCTGTTTTGTGTCAGATTGACAGCGCCCAGATACCTTATTGCATTAGGCTGGTTGTATTTCCCATTGTTCTTTTTGTTTGTGCTACAGCCTGCAGGGATATAATGACAAGCACAGACCACCCATGTCTGCCATGGGTTCAAAGTTATTGGAGGAATTCCCCTACTTTCAGAAACAAAATGTTTGTGTGTGTGTGCATGCCTACATCTGTGAGTGCCTGCTGCGTGCCTGTGTTTGTACAACCTGGACTCAGGGGTAGATGTATCATGGTAAGTGTAAATCCAAAACACTCCAATTAGTATGATGTGTTACATTTTGTAGGGTATGTATTCATTTGTGGATGTCCATCATCCATTTTATATGATATGTTACAAATTGACAAAATGTGTGATATGTTATGAATTCCAATTGTTGTTGCTATAATTAGCTCTGTGGTTAATGCTAACGCTAGCTAAGTGTCTAACGTTAGCTAGGTTATGGGTTATGGGTTAAGGGTTAAGGTTATGGTTAAGGTTAGGGTTAAAATGAGGGTTAGGAGTTAGGTTAAAGGGTTAATGTTAGGGGAATGGTTAGCTAACATGCAAAGAAGTTGCAAAGTAGCTAAAAAGTAGTAACTAGTTGCAAAGTTGCCAATTATATAAAATGCTAAATTTGTCTGTGATGATATTCAAACACGCAACTTTGGGTTGCTAGACGTTCGCCTTATACGCCCACCCATCCACCCCACAAATCACCTTACCTTCGTTTTTGCCTTAGGTAACCTTCTGTCTTATGTAACCATACCAAACGTAACATATCATGCTAGTTTCAGTGAGTCGGAATTACATTTACTATGTCTAGTCTATGAGACCTGGCTGGTTTGTATTGGGTATCAGGAGGTTAAGGTCATGTGAGCCACATTCCCCTAAGAAGGAGGGGAATACAGAAAGATTTAAAAAATAGAAAGCACAACATCAATTTGACAAAGCTGCTACAGTATTATGATCTCTGTGTTAAATTATTTATATTTACAATATGTTTGTTACAGGATGCAACAATGCAATATTTCCATTTAGTCAAAGGAACAAAGTAAGTGTAGACTACAGCACTGTAAGCCATAGTGAAGTATTCTGAAAGCCTTTGGAGCTGTAGGCTGTGGGTGGTGGGCTGTGTAGGCTGTGGGTGGTGGGCTGTCTAGGCTGTGGGTGGTGGGCTGTGTAGGCTGTGGGTGGTGGGCTATCTAGGCTGTGGGTGGTGGGCTGTGTAGGCTGTGGGTGGTGGTCTGTCTAGGCTGTGGGTGGTGGGCTGTCTAGGCTGTGGGTGGTGGTCTGTGTAGGCTGTGGGTGGTGGTCTGTGTAGGCTGTGGGTGGTGGGCTGTCTAGGCTGTGGGTGGTGGGCTGTGTAGGCTGTGGGTGGTGGTCTGTCTAGGCTGTGGGTGGTGGGCTGTCTAGGCTGTGGGTGGTGGTCTGTGTAGGCTGTGGGTGGTGGTCTGTGTAGGCTGTGGGTGGTGGTCTGTCTAGGCTGTGGGTGGTGGGCTGTGTAGGCTGTGGGTGGTGGTCTGTGTAGGCTGTGGGTGGTGGCATAGAGTGTTTTTGGAAGGAGCCACTGATGATTTGGAGTGGAATAACTGAAGCAGCATGGGCTGGGAGCTGAGTGAGTCCTCTGTCAGAATCCCTCCTCTCAGAGTCAGAGCTAGTGGTGGCTCTCTAATCACTCTCAGTCCCCCTGTCAAAACCACCCAACATCACCTCTCCCTCTCTCTGACTCTCTGACTCTCTGACTCTCTGACTCTCTCTCTCTCTCTCTCTGTCTCTCTCTCTCAATTCAATTCAATTCAATTCAAGGGCTTTATTGGCATGGGAAACATGTGTTAACATTGCCAAAGCAAGTGAGGTAGACAACATACAAAGTGAATATATAAAGTGAAAAACAACAAAAATTAACAGTAAACATTACACATACCGAGGTTTCAAAACAGTAAAGACATTACAAATGTCATATTATATATATATACAGTGTTTTAACAATGTACAAATGGTATCTCTCTCTCTCTCTCTGTCTCTCTCTCTCTCTCTCTCTCTCTCTCTCTCTCTCTCTCTCTCTCTCTCTCTCTCTCTCTCTCTCTCTCTCTCTCTCTCTCTCTCTCTCTCTCTCTATGCATTTCTCTTTTTCTTTCTTTCTTTCTTTCTTTCTTTCTTTCTTTCTTTCTTTCTTTCTTTCTTTCTTTCGTTCTTTCGTTCTTTCTCTCTCTTCCCCCCGCTCTCTTCCTGCCTCTCTCTCTCTCCCCTCTCTCTCTTTTCCTGTCAATAGTCTCAGCGCTTCAGTGTGACCTCTGACCTCAGGGAGATGGGCTGTCTGCTTGTCCTCTGCACTCCTAGAACAAAGGTGCTACCTACAACCTAAAAGGGTTCTTCAGCTGTCCCCATAGGAGAACCCTTTGAAGAACCCTTTTTGGTTCAATGTAGAACCATTTCCATAGAGGGTTTTACATGGAACTCAAAAGAGTTCAACCTGGAACCAAAAAGGGTTATCCGATGGGGAGGAACCCTTTCGTAATCCTTTCTTCTGATGCTTCCTTCCTTCCTGTCCAATTTGTGTCTTTTGTCATGTGAAGCGGGAGATTGCTATAGCAGAAACACATGTGCAATTTTTCTCTCTGTTTGTCTTTCTGTCCATCTGTGGGTTCCTGTATGTGTCAGGCTTCATACCTCAATGTTTGTTATCTGCCAGTTAAGCTGCCGACTGTGGCAGAAATGAGAGATTGCCTTGAGCCTTTACTTTTCAGTGGCATGTTTGACTCAAAGTGTCTGCCAAGTAACAACATGAAAGGAAGCAAATTCCTCAAATTTTTCCCATCACATTTTTGGAGCAGTGGGCCAATAGCAGAAACCTCTATACAAAGCATGGGCCTACTACAACCCCTCATAGTTCTCAGCCTGTGCAGAGCCAGCATCCTTACCGTCCAATCCAACCTCAGTCATTTCTCATACATATGTTGAGTTCGTTGAATATTAAAGAAAAATTGTGATGCATCATGACAAACATGATCATGACTGGTCTGATCTGATACTGCTAGAAGTGCCAGAGGTGTAGTTCTGGTTGGACATGATCCTGTCAGTGTTTTCTCTACTGATACACCCAGTTGTTCCCCAGTCACTCCCCCTGCTAGCCAGCCAGCCCCTCAGGGCAGGATCCATTGCATAAGAGGCACATCTGCACTCAGAAATATTTCAGTGATTGCTCAACACAGCTGTGGGTAAACAGCCTGTGTTTAGATGTTGCCCCTGTACCAACCTGTACACACAGATACACTGACACATCACACACACTCTCGCCCATGGTGTGTGGGTGTATTTACTGCGCCATGCCAAAATCTCATGCCACAACTTGCTTGACTTCAAGATGAACAAACACACACGCCTATGCACGCACATGCACATGCACACACGCACACACAAATCTATAGTCCCAGAAAAAAGGTTGGGGGAAACAAAGAGAAATATAGAGAAAGATGTGACACTCATGAAGTAGTGTGTGGTACTGTCTACCATTGGTACGGTAGTGTTACAGTACATTAATTAAATAGGTTTTACCCCACCAGAGAATGTGGGAGGCTTTTAGAAATATCCATGGGCTCCTGAGTGGCGCAGAGGTCTAAGGCACTGCATCTCAGTGCAAGAGGCATCACTACAGTCCCTGGTTGAAATCAATGCTGTATCACAGCTGGACGTGATTGGGAGGACCATAGGGCGTCGAACAATTGGCCCAGCGTCGTCTGGGTTTGGCCGGGGTAGGCTGTCATTGTAAATAAGAATTTGTTCTAAACTGACTTGCCTAGTTAAATAATGGTTCATTTAAAAAATAAACATTCAGCTCTTGATGAAAGATTTCTTGCCTAATTTCAGTATTGTCTGCTCTGTAGCATCTCAATGTTTTGTTAGTGGGGATTTCAAAAGTCACTTCATTCATTACTCACATGTTGATGTTTTTGTATTCAGCTGGAGGTATAGTCTCAATTAAAATAATAACAAATGTGCAATTATTTTTCAATGGATGCCAGCAATGGTATTACTGAGATATGAACTTTCAGGCTAAAACTTTCAGTCAGGCTAAAACTTTGTTCAGTAATCCTAAGTACCAAAGTTAATAGGCATCAAAACAAGTCTTTAAATGAAGACATAATGAATATTGATTATATGATCATACTGAGATAAGAAGATTTGTGTGGACATACACTATTTGCGGTATACAAAAGTATGTGGACACCCCTTCAAATTTGTGGATTTGTGAATTTCTCGGCCACACCATTTCCTGACAGGTTATAAAATTGAGCACACAGCCATGCAATCTCCATAGACAAACATTGGCAGTAGAATGGTGAAGTGGTGAAGTGAAGTCTGCCTCTGCAGAAAGAGGATGTCTGGACTGGAGACCTGTATTCAGCAGTCAGTCATCATGGCAGCTACATCCCTGGATGCTAAAGGAGGTCAAGCTGTTTGGATGGTCACAACTCAGCTCCTGATTTGGAGTCCTCTGCATTCAAAACTACACGTAAGCCTGCATGATCTAGTTAATTAAGATTGATTGAGAGAGTATGTGCTTGTCCCATAGGAACAGTGGGATCTGAAATTATTAATATCGTTGATAAAGATTACCAAAAATGATACTGAGTTATATTGTATGCAAAAAAAAAGGGGAAATTATTGTATTTCATAAAAAAGGTTAGGTCAAAATTATTGATGTCCCTATTTTCAATATCTTTCAATACCACACCTTGTGAGGATAGCTTCATAGAGCCTTTTTCTGAAATGTTTTATGAGTTGGAGAACACATTGTGAGGGATCTGAGACCGTTCCTCCATACAGAATCCTTCCAGATCCTTGATATCCTTTGTCTGTACTTATGGACTGCCCTCTTCAATTCAAACCACAGGTTTTACGGACACTGAAATGGCCATTACAAAATGTTGATTTTGTGGCCAATTAACAATTTCTTTGTGGATTTTGATGTGTACTTGGGGTTATTTTCTTGCTGGAAGATCCACTTGCGGCCAAGTTTCAGCCTCCTGGCAGCGGGAACCAGGTTTTTGCCTAAAATCTCCTGGTACTGGGTAAAGTTCATGACTCCGTTGACCTTAACAAGGGCCCCATGACCAGTGGAAGCAAAATACCCTAATTTTGATGCCAAACCCACCACTGGTGTGTGTGGCCAAAGAGCTCTAGTTTCATGTCATCCAACAAATGTAAACGTCTGGAGTTTGCTAAATGGTATTGGCACTTGGATTGGAGCCGGTGCTTTGGTCAGGTTACATGAAAATAGAGCTCTTTGGCCACGCACACCAGTGGTGGGTTTGGCAACAAAAGGAGAATACATGAACTAAAAAGAACCCCATACCTGCTGTAAAATATGGTGGTGGATCTTTGATGTGATGGGGCTTTTTTGCTTCCACTGGTCCTGGGGCTCTTGTTAAGTTCAACAGCATCATGGACTTTACAAGGTACCAGGACATTTTAGCCAAAAACCTGTTTGCCTCTGCCAAGAGGCTAAAACTGGTTAATTGGCAACAAAATCAACATTTTTCAATGGCCATCTCAGTCTCCTGACTTGAAACCCATTGAAAACCTGTGGTTTGAATTTAAGAGGGCAGAATATAAGAGGGCATAAGCGCAGACGAAAGGATATCAAGGATCTGGAAGAATTCTGTTATTAGGAATGGTCTAAGATTGAACACCTTTGGGGTGAATTGGAACGCCGACTGCGAGCCAGGCCTAATCGCCCAAAATCAGTGCCCGACCTTACTGATGCTCTTGTGACTGAATGGAAGCAAGTCCCCGCATCAATGTTCCAACATCTAGTGGAAAGCCTTCCCAGAAGAGTGGAGGCTGTTAGAGCAGCAAAGGGGAGATCAACTCAATATTAATGCCCATGATTTTGGAATGAGATGTTAGATAAGCAGGTGTCAACATACTTTTGGTCATGTAGTGTAGTTCAATATTATAATTATTTATTTTATACAGTCAAGGGTGTCAATCATTTTGGACCCCACTGTATATGGCTTTTGCCTATGTCATCTGTTTGAACAGGATGTGAGGATTCAGAGTTAAGCTCCAGTTCAGTGGCTGCTTGTGGCAGTGAGCGTGGTCTTGTGTGTGAGACTGAACCGAGGTCAGACTGTAACCACCGTCCCACCAATCCTCGCTGACCCTAACTGACCCTAGGACAGTGCTAAAAGGCAGCCAACAGCAGCAGAACAAGCAGCTGCTCTCCATCGTGCTTCCAGTGGTGTAAAAATACTTGAAATCACTACTGAAGTCGTTTTTGGGGGGCATCTGTACATTACTATTCATATTTTTGACAACTATTCATCCTTTTACTTCACTACATTCCTAAAGAAAATGTACTTTTAATCCATATATTTTCTCTGACAACCAAATGTACAAATGTATTATTATTAGGTATCAAGGTAAGACCCATGTGCAGACTGTGTGAAGTAACAATGTTTATTGTAACGACAGGGGTCGATAATCCAGAGTAGGAGCAAAAGTACAGGGTCAGGACAGGCAAGGGTCAAAAAGAAAACACAGGTATAAATACCCAGAGGATAAGTGGGGAAGATTGGTGACACCTGGAGGGGGAGGAGACAAGCACACGGACAGGTGAAACAGATTAGGGTGTGACAAATTGTCTAATTCACACACTTATCAAGAGAACATCCCTGGTCATCCCTACTGCCTCTGACTTGGCAGACTCACTCAACACATGCTTCGTTTGTAAAGGAGTGTTGGACCATGCCCCTGGCTATCCGTAAATTTAAAAAAATAAGACAATGATGCTGTCTGGTTTACTTAACATAAGGAATTAAAAATGATTTACACTATTACTTTTGATACTGAAGTATATTTGAGCAATTACATTTACTTTTTATACTTAAGTACTTTTAAAAGCAAACACTTTTAGACTTTTACTCAAACAGTATTTTACTGGGTGACTTTCATTTTCTATTAAGGGTATCTTTACTTTTGCTCAAGTATGAAAATTGGGTACTTTTTCCACCACTGCGCTCTTCCTGTCTGTCTCTCTGTCTCAGAGTACTGAGGACAGAAAAGAACATGTCAGAAAACCAGTGTTGTGGAATCAGGTTTGGGGTAGTTCTTTCCTTCTTTCATCCTCTCAGGTCAGTTCTCTGTACTGTGATAATGTTTTCACACCACGTGGTAGGTTAGCCTCTTGGAGGCCATGAAGGAAATTCATAATAGCATTGGTGCATATGCTAGCAATAAAGAACCCAGAATATGGCGGCAAGTGCACTATGACTGTCTTTGAACTCCGGCCCTATTTGATTTGGAGAGGAGGATCATTTCTGAAATGTATTTTCTTATTCTTTGCTCTGTGTTCTGTGCCAGTCAATGCATTTCTCTGATCCATTTTCATAGGCCTTTATTATCCCTCACAAAGTCAAAATACCACAAAGAAAACGGGACGGGAGGAGTTCAAACAACCGCTTACATTTTATGTTCAACAGAATTAGAAATGACTTTTTAAATGCTGCGCTCAGTATGCTATTTTACTGTAAGAGCTTGGTTAATGAATTGAATATGCAGGTTTTGGCAAGCAACGCACATTTCTTCTTTTGACTGATTCAAAAGTAAAAATGTTTTATGGCTTGTGCTGCCATGCCTTTACAGTGGGAGTTGATGTTATTTGTCAATGAGCGTCTTGTGATGAATTTGACTTTCCTTTTCTGCGTCAGCGCACTTTAACAGCATTTACAACCTTGTTGTTGTGCAGTAATAGCACCGGTAGTGTATTATTATGCTTTAGACTTGAAGCCCGGCATTAAATCAGAGGTCTTTGACGTGTGTGTTGATTGAGAGATATGAACTCTCTCAGTAGAGGTAAAGATGACAGATTTATATCACTCAGCAGATACTGTCCCTAATTCAGTCTTATTTTGGTAAGTCAGCATTTCACTGATAAGCCTGATATGGCTGGCCAATTCAGCCAATAAGCCAATGGAAAATTTGAGTGAATGGCAACATTACACTTTTTTATACCAGAGCGAAGTATGGTTGTTACTTTGAGAATTTGGGATGGTTCCACTCTGAGCCACTGGGGCGCTCCCTGTCCGTTGTCTTGCTCCAATGTGTAATTTACATTTCATACGAACATTTTTGTGGACGGTGGCAAGGGATAGTTATCTCCAATGGTGGTCCCCCTCAGCGGTAGAACTTGTCGTGTTTTGGCCTTCTAACAGAGAACCATTCATCTGTCTTGGGTTCTTTCCATACATTGAAAGTAAAATAGAAATTGCAGCTTGATGACAAGCAGTCTCATATTGAATGAATGGCTTTAAAAAATATATTTTTTGTGAATATCAGGCATCAACTTCTACTGGGTAAATGCCCCACTATACAATATGCTGAAATATTAACTGTTAGCATATATTCTGTATCGTTAGGCCTTCTAAATAAATTTGCTCTGTGTGATGGAGGTGTTGGATGACTAAACTGCTATTGAAGGTGCGGTTGGAATGTACTAACTAACCATGTATCCATGTGTTATTCCCACATCGTGTTGCTCCGAGGGACACACTTATGGTTCCTAAGAGATTCAACTGCTTCCATACAGCCCCAAACATGGTGGGGCATGCTGAGTTTAATTGCTTTAAATTGTAAATTGGTGGGAAATGTTTTCCAAGTACTGTATCATTCAACCAAATGTGTAGCTTGTGTAGGTGGTGTTTCAGCCATCTATAGCTCAAAGAAGGACCACAGGTGTTTGCTTTTGCATTTGTTGGTATTTGTGCTCACTTGTTGAACTCGAGACTTTTGCTTTAGAAGCAGCTCTGTGGCCTACAGTACATACCACTAAAAGACATACAGAGGAGAACTGCCGAGTCCAGGGATTTTTGAAGGACACATTCTTTTCCCCTCAGATCTCTCAGCACTCAGAGCCCATAAACATGATGAAGATTCACTACTGATGCTGCTGATGGATATATTTAAAGCCATTACTCTCTCATTGCCAACTCATTGAAATCTCCTCCTTAGGGGACAGTTGGGTTGATCGCTGTAAGATTTGTCCTTTTATTTCTATGTGCCTCACTGACAATGTGATCATGGATAAGAGACGAGTTAGAGAGAGCTATCTATGGCTCTTCTGGCTCTTCTGTTCCTCTTCCGTATTTCAATGATCTGTCCAGGGTATCCTGTTATGTATTATTATTTACAGAAAGGGTAATAATCTACAGTATGTGTGACATTCTGGTGGTGGGAGAGTGTGGGAGTGGATAAATAGCAATAGCCCATTGCCTTTGGGTAGGGCTGGTACAGTTAATCAACTACAGGCAGGGAAAGTGGATGTTCTGCTCAGCATGCAAGACAGGCTTAAGTCCACATTACGTTGGTGACAGTGACAAACTTCCACCAACACCCTTCATATTTTATTGAATGCTTATATTTCTGCGAACCAATATCTCTGATGCTATTCATTTGAACATTTGAGTCACAGCCCATCTATTCAGTTGACAGGTACGTTGTGTTTTATACAATACTAGGCAAATCAGCTCCATCGTGTTGGGTTGTTGTTTTTCTGTCTACACACACAGTGGCGTGTCAGAACATGTCAGCACAGACATCTAGAGTGTGTGTTGCCATGAAAGGTCATGCTAATGGTTTTTGATGGGTGCCAAGCACACACCCATGGGCTGGTGGTGTGCAGATCGAAGCCAGACTGTGACTCATACACACCCGACGTTGTGACACCTGCGCCATCGTGGCTGTCATAGGCCCTGTAAGTCTGTCACCACACCCCAGTTTGCGCAAATCTCCCGTTGTGACGCATGGCTTTCGCCCTGGTTTTAACTAGACTAGCAATGCCTGTTCTTTATGGATCCACAAGAGATGTCTGGATTTTTATTGATTTATTTATTGATTTCCTGAGTCATGTGTTTGACTAAGTTCGCACAAGTCTCCAGAAACCAAACATTTCCTCCACATGTGTTTAAGTCCATTGACAGCATGTGGCACCATTTAATGCAGACACATAAAACAACAAGCAGGAAGCATTAAAACCTTGAGAGGTTGGGTTTGTTGCTCTGTAAGGGACCTAGTTCTCAATTCACTCTGTGTGCTCTTGACCAAGTGCTCAGGAGGGGCGAGAGCAGTAAGACAAACAGCTCCCAGTCAGTGTAGTACACACACACACACACACACACACACACACACACACACACACACACACACACACACACACACACACACACACACACACACACGTGTTTGACAGGACGAACGCACGCACATAACTGTGCAGTGGAATAGGCACACCAACTCCTCATTCATTTGGCACAATATACAGAAAAACACACGTGCACACAAGCACGCACACATATGGGTTGTCTCAAAGCCCTGTGCATCTCATTAGGGTAAATAGAAGTGGTACGTGTGTGTGTGAGTGAACAAGCGTGCGTGCATGTGTGTGAAGGGTGTGAGTAAACGAGTGTGCGTGTGTGCATGCATGCGTGTGTTTGTGTGTGTGTGTGTGTGTGTGTGTGTGTGTGTGTGTGTGTGTGTGTGTGAGCGTGAGCGTGCTGAGCCCTGAGGGCAGTGAATAGCCTTTACTGACCGACACCCAATAGGCCAGGGGCCCTCAGTGTGACTCCCACCATGGTAAACAGTCATAAAGAAGCCAGGCTTCAGTTACACAAACATAAATAGCTGACTATTCATAGCACTAATGAGAGCTGCCAGGGAGCACAGGGACTGAAATCCTCTCCTTATTCCTCCCCCCTTACCTTTCTCCTCTCATCCCCCCAGTGTCACTCCTTTCACTCCCCTCTAACCTCTATTCACCCCTCCTGCCCACTATTTATGCTAATGATGGTGGTGACTTATAGGACATAGCTGCATACTACCCCAATTAAAAATTTACATTTTCACCCACACATTGTGCAAGAAAATGAGGGTGAGTCAAACAAACCTGTGCACATTATACTCATATAACCTTTGGAGGTAAGTGATGATTGGATTAGGGAAGTGTCAACAACATCCCTCGTGGCCCTAAGCAGTTTGTGGAGTAAGACATTAACTTGCCATTACCTCCAAAAACCAGAATTAAGGGAAGTGTAACTTAGCTGTGTACATTCTGATTGATTGGTCTGTTTAGTTTGTCATTGTGGCTCCAGTGTTATTTAAAACTTAGGGCGCCATTCAATCTGGATTGAATGCTTTTACTTTTTTGAATGCTTTGAAATTTAAAGGCAATGTTCCCGTTTTAGCGGAGACTGCAATCACGGTAAACGCTGCAAGTCGGCTCAATCTGAAATTACCTTTACATTTCTATCACGGAATCTGTAATGCTTCAGCTTTAAAGACTGAATAGAGCCCTAACTTTCAAATTCCTTGCAGATGGCCAGGTCTTTTGAAGGCCCACTGTAGTTAGCCTCTGGGAGAGATTAACAAACCCATGTTCGGGCCACATCGGCCTGGCTTCCAGGCTTAGATGTGGTCCCTGTGTTTGCTATGCCCTGTCTTGGCTTGGGGCTGAACTCCTCGTGGCACGTCCTGAGCTACCGCGGGCCGCGCCACACCCTCTTGGGCTGCTCAGACCTGTCCCATCTAGCTCCTCTCTGTCTGTAAGGGCCAAGACCAAGACCGGCCACCTCTACACACCGTACCGCTCCACACACAGAGGGTTGCCAGGTGTTCTCTGGGCTCTCTGTGTGCCTGAGTGAGTGACAGAATTGGATTGTCACCCGTCTAATACGTCTATTTTCTAATGAGATGCTTGAGTTTAGTTATCAACCAGAATTTCAGGCCAGAAGACTGAAGGTCTCAGTCCTGCACAGGGACAAAAACCTTCTCTATGGTTGTAGTGGTTCTCTTTGGATATATATATCAGCTGATGCGCTGGTATTTCAGGCTCTCAGATGGGGTAATTCATTAGGATTCAGTGCGAGTGAGCTCTGCTAATTGGCGACTAAAGAGAGCAGCCATGTTTGATCCCAGCAGGATGCATGGCCTGAGGCTCTCTTGGCACTGTCCTGAAACAATGTGGTGGTTTTTAAATAGCTGGAGCTTGGTGGGAGCTCCATAACTACAATGTTAAACAGAGGGCTGTTTCTCCCCCCATTAGAGCTGCACTACACAGCTACACTGCTCTGCTCTCTCTGCTGTGTGCTGTAATGTAGTCTGGACAGGCCTAAACTCCTACCACACAGTCAGCACACTGCTGAAGCACGATCCTAATCACTCAGATTACTGTGAACTAGGCTGCAAATTTGGCTGATAACTGGTGTAGAAGCAGACTGGGCAATTCTCAGTCTGTATTTGAGGATTTAAAAAAAAAATCATGAGAAGAGTTAATGGCAACCAGGCCATTGATATCTGGCATTGGTTTCTTTCTCCCCTCCCGGCTCTTTGGCTTCTTGCACAATGCTGTGTGTTGAGTAACATGCACACTAGGCTACCCTGAGCTGCTCTGTTCATGCCTTGACAGATATCAAGCCTTTAGATTACCCTTTAAGTTAGTTGTCTCCAAAAACATGAGATTGATCATTTTGACTTCTGTTTCAAAGGTTAGTTCTCGGCTTGTGGAGCTACTGTAAATGTCAGAGTGGCTTCATTTCATGTTACTATTTAATGATGATATCAAATAGCCCCTAACCCTATGTGTCCATCATTTGTTTTCAACCAGGGGACATTACACTGCATACTGTACATACATGCCATTGCTATCTATACCTTTATTCAGGTCTCAGAATGCTTAGTGTTTTGTGAGGGGAACTCTGTGCACCCACCACCACCCTAGATACTGTTCTATAACTCTGGTCTCCCTCTGCCAGAGAGCCTGAATCCTCCTCACCCACAGTCCTGGGGGTTCCTTCAACAACATTTTCATTGGCATTTTTACAGAGCCGGGGGACAATGTTGGCCTTCTGGTGTTTTTCCATTAGCTTTCGTGGCATTTCACAGGCAGATTCCTGTAACTTTTTAGCATCGGCCACCAAATAATATGGCGCTGTGATCGGATTTTGTTCATGTCCATGGAAAATATCATGCGAATGTCCACCTCCAAAGCATTCAGAAATGTGGTTAAAATCGAGATGAAAGTACGCCCAAATGACTTTGAACTTGTATTGACTGCATGTTGTGTCAGTGCAACTGTTGGTGGCAGGTAGCCTAGCGGTTAGAGAGGTGTACCAACAACCGGAGGGTTGACAGTTCAAATCCTGGGTCTGGTGGAAAGTCAAATACTAGATGCCCTTAAGCAAGACCCTTAACGTTACACACGAGCCCAGTGTGGCAGGCCCCTGTTCCAACCTGTAGAGGTGTGTGTGTCTTTTGGAAGGGTTGGGATAAAGTGGCCCAGTGTGGCAGGCCCCTGTTCCAACCTGTAGAGGTATGTGTGTCTTTTGGAAGGGTTGGGATAAAGTGGCCCAGTGTGGCAGGCCCCTGTTCCAACCTGTTGAGGTATGTGTGTCTTTTGGAAGGGTTGGGATAAAGTGGCCCAGTGTGGCAGGTCCCTGTTCCAATCTGTAGAGGTGTGTGTGTCTTTTGGAAGGGTTGGGATAAAGTGGCCCAGTGTGGCAGGCCCCTGTTCCAACCTGTAGAGGTATGTGTGTCTTTTGGAAGGGTTGGGATAAAGTGGAAGTCACATTTTGGTTGGACCTTGTACAATATATTAGTGTACAATTGACAAATAAACTGATCTTAATATTAAAAATGATTACTCTGACACAGCAGAGAGCATCCTGTCTGTTGTTTAAGTGCTATCTGCTAATGATGTGCTGCTTTAATGAGCCTGAGAGTGAATCCACTGACCATGAAGAGGCTGTGTTAGTAGGAGAGCTGGTAAAGAGTTGTGCTGTAAGCTGTGGACAGATCTCTGATCAGTCCTATCTACTCTGTATAACTGACATTCAGACACAACGGGCCATTTCAACACCTCCACACTCTACCCTGATGGGCTGAAGACAGAACTGCAATCCCCTTTCCCTCCCTTTCTCCTTCCCCCCTTTCCTCTCTCTTTCCTTTCCTTTCTTTGTCTCCCCACTAGACCTAGTTACAAAAACCTTTGTTTTCTTTTCTTTTACTTCCTCACAGACACGTTTTTGAACAATAGTTTTTTCCTATATGGTAACGCACGCGGACAAGGGATAGAAATTGACCTTTTTAAAACGACTGGTATGTCTCTGAACACTCTGGTTAGGACACAAGTGGGTGTGTTCAGTATTTTTTGTTTGTTCCATGTATGTTTTTTTGTACAGCATGCAGAAATATTGTAATCTTAGTGAAAGAGACCCCACAGACAGTTAGCTGTCTGGAACGCAATCTCTGTAAATGCACGTGTCCTGAACAAATCAAATGTTATGTCACATGCTTCGTAAACAACAGGTGTAGACTAACAGTGAAATGCTTACTTAAGGGGCCCTTCCCCACAATGCAGAGGGAATTATAACACAAGGAATAAATTCACAATGTAAAGATAATATATACAGTGCCTTGCGAAAGTATTCGGCCCCCTTGAACTTTGCGACCTTTTGCCACATTTCAGGCTTCAAACATAAAGATATAAAACTGTATTTTTTTGTGAAGAATCAACAACAAGTGGGACACAATCATGAAGTGGAACGACATTTATTGGATATTTCAAACTTTTTTAACAAATCAAAAACTGAAAAATTGGGCGTGCAAAAGTATTCAGCCCCTTTACTTTCAGTGCAGCAAACTCTCTCCAGAAGTTCAGTGAGGATCTCTGAATGATCCAATGTTGACCTAAATGACTAATGATGATAAATACAATCCACCTGTGTGTAATCAAGTCTCCGTATAAATGCACCTGCACTGTGATAGACTCAGAGGTCCGTTAAAAGCGCAGAGAGCATCATGAAGAACAAGGAACACGCCAGGCAGGTCCGAGATACTGTTGTGAAGAAGTTTAAAGCCGGATTTGGATACAAAAAGATTTCCCAAGCTTTAAACATCCCAAGGAGCACTGTGCACGCAATAATATTGAAATGGAAGGAGTATCAGACCACTGCAAATCTACCAAGACCTGGCCGTCCCTCTAAACTTTCAGCTCATACAAGGAGAAGACTGATCAGAGATGCAGCCAAGAGGCCCATGATCACTCTGGATGAACTGCAGAGATCTACAGCTGAGGTGGGAGACTCTGTCCATAGGACAACAATCAGTCGTATATTGCACAAATCTGGCCTTTATGGAAGAGTGGCAAGAAGAAAGCCATTTCTTAAAGATATCCATAAAAAGTGTCGTTTAAAGTTTGCCACAAGCCACCTGGGAGACACACCAAACATGTGGAAGAAGGTGCTCTGGTCAGATGAAACCAAAATTTAACTTTTTGGCAACAATGCAAAACGTTATGTTTGGCGTAAAAGCAACACAGCTGAACACACCATCCCCACTGTCAAACATGGTGGTGGCAGCATCATGGTTTGGCTCTGCTTTTCTTCAGCAGGGACAGGGAAGATGGTTAAAATTGATGGGAAGATGGATGGAGCCAAATACAGGACCATTCTGGAAGAAAACCTGATGGAGTCTGCTAAAGACCTGAGACTGGGACGGAGATTTGTCTTCCAACAAGACAATGATCCAAAACATAAAGCAAAATCTACAATGGAATGGTTCAAAAATAAACATATCCAGGTGTTAGAATGGCCAAGTCAAAGTCCAGACCTGAATCCAATCGAGAATCTGTGGAAAGAACTGAAAACTGCTGTTCACAAATGCTCTCCATCCAACCTCACTGAGTTCGAGCTGTTTTGCAAGGAGGAATGGGAAAAAATGTCAGTCTCTCGATGTGCAAAACTGATAGAGACATACCCCAAGCGACTTACAGCTGTAATCGCAGCAAAAGGTGGCGCTACAAAGTATTAACTTAAGGGGGCTGAATAATTTTGCACGCCCAATTTTTCAGTTTTTGATTTGTTAAAAAAGTTTGAAATATCCAATAAATGTCGTTCCACTTCATGATTGTGTCCCACTTGTTGTTGATTCTTCACAAAAAAATACAGTTTTATATCTTTATGTTTGAAGCCTGAAATGTGGCAAAAGTTCGCAAAGTTCAAGGGGGGCGAATACTTTCGCAAGGCACTGTATCTATATACACGGGGTTCTGAGTCGATCTGCAGGGGCACGAGGTAATTGAGGTAGATATGTACACATATATGTACACGTATAGGTAGGGGTAAAGTGACTAGGCAACAGGATCGATAATGAACAGTAGCAGCAACGTATGTTAAGAGTAAAAGGGGTCAATGCCGATAGTCCGGGTAGCTATTGGTTAACTAATCAACTAAATATTTACAAGTCCTATGGCTTGGGGGTAGCCATTTGTCATGCAGTAGCTGATTGAACAATCTATGATTTGGGTGGCTGGAGTCTTTGACAACGGCCTGGTACAGAGGTCCTGGATGGCAAGGATCTCGGCCCCAGTTCGCACTACCCTCTGTGGTGCCTTGCGGTCGGATGCCAAGCAGTTGACATACCAAGCGGTGATGCAGACAGTCAAGGTTTTCTCAATGGTGCAGCTGTACAACTTGTTGAGGATCACGGATGGTGTCAGCGGGACTGTCTGAGGAGAGGGACGGACAGTGAGATAAGAGAAGGAAATTGAAAGAGAGGACAAAAAGAAGACCGTCAGGACCGAGAGGATGAGAGAGAGGGAAGGAGGTAGGGACTGCCCTTTCACTTGCACTCTGCTATTTTAATAACCCTCCCAGGCTTCACCATGGCTGGCTACTGCATCACACCGCTCATTCTGTTACAGGAAGGCATTTAATGTGTGCAAGCTTACATCAGGGGCCCCTCACTGGCTGTGAATATACGACAGCAGACTGATAGTGTGACAGCATACAGTATGTCACCTTTACCAGCTTCAGGGTCATAGAGGGCAAAGGGACAGAAATTAGAGCTCACATATTCACGTACTGGCATGCATGATGATTGTATCGTAAATATTGGGTGAGATTTTTGTCATCTTTCGGGTTCATATGGTCAGCTGTTTTTGTCCGATTTTGTCTGAAGGGAATGTATGTTTTTATGTTTAGCTGTGGAGTGCAGTAAGTGGTTGGGGGGGATTATGTTACAGTATGACAACTATTTATATTGCTCCTGTTGCCACAGTATTGCATAACCATATAGAACATAATCAAACATGTTTAAAGAATAAATCCAGAAATATGAAGTGTAAATACATAACTCAGTTTGCATGGATGTTGGACTATGGACACTGGAACGTTGTTCTGTGGCCTTCTATGGCAGTTAATGTAGTGTTTGGAGCGGGGTGTCATTCTGACGCAGGTTGGAGGCAGTGCGGGTGGTCTGAACTGGGCTCAGGTTCTGGGTCACTCTCTGCACAGTCAGCAAACAGTCCCCACCTTCCCCACCCCCCGGGAATGGTCGTTCGACCACTGAGGAAATAGAGGACACTCTCCCTCCGCTTTCCCTCTCTCTCTTCACTTCCTTTTTCGTACCTTTCTCTCTGTTCTCCTACTCTTTCCCTCCCACTTCAACTCTCCCCTTTCTCTTTCCTTCCATGTATCTCTCTTCTTCCTTCCTTCATTCCCTCCTTTCCTCTCACTCTCTCTCCTTCTATCTCTCTGCCCTCTACCACTTCTCCCTTCTCTCATTTGTCCCCATGCTCATGAAGGGAATCAACTGCATAGCTCTTCTGAAATGAGGTGACAGAGAGGGTGCAGGAGGGGTCAACCAGGATTAAGGAAGGTCTCGGAGGTGCCTATCCAATGACCGCACTCAGTCAGTTGAAAACGAGAAAATAAATGTTCTTTGATAATGTGCCCTGAGATTGTGCCCTGCAAGAACCTTGAATAATACCCTCCAACCTGCTTCCAGGTTATGTAAGCAGCGTTGGGGACTGGCTCCTGCCCAAGGCGTGCCTGCTGCCTTGCCTCCTGTCCTGACACATCTCCTCCCCAGCCTGGGTCTTGTGACTGCGGGGCATGGGGGATGGCGTTTGGGGTGAGCTGAGTGCCATGTCTAGAAGGTGACTCCTGGTACCAGTGTAGGGTTTCAAACCCCACCTACATAGTGAGGCCATGTAGCACTGCTGCTGTCATAGGAGACTACAGAGAGGGGCCAAGTCCATAAACACCCCTGCCGCTGCTCCTCCTCTCCAGGCCTGGCTGCCCTGGCCTCTGCTAGTGGGTACACTATGGATCTGTGTCACGAGGGAGCCTGAGGCCTCACCACTACTGACAGACAACAAACCAAGCGCTGAGTGCACACACAGTTTCTGGACAAGACAGGGTTTCTGGAGCTAAATCTTGAGCTTTCCCTGGAGCTCAGAGCTTATAATGAATTAAATATTAGATTAAATAGATTAAATAGATTAAATATTGGATGCCAACTCTGACTCTTGTCGGGCAGGCCACTAAAGTCCTTTTAAATCAAAGCAGGCATTAATGATTTACTTTGTTGTGAAATTAACACCTTTATACTGATTGGGCTGTTTCACTCACTGTCATTTGTGTCTTCACCCCCGTAGCATCCTCATGGATGTTTTCACACTCTTGAGATGCTAATGTGAAGGTCTGGGAGTGTTTGACACACAGACACACACCCAGAAGCCAGGAAGGAATGACAGGAATTAGTACCTCATCCCTTTAACCCATTATCATACTGTACATAGCACAGAGGGCAGGTTGAAGGAGTTTCCTTGATAGACAGTAAAGGAAAGGAAGAGTGTTTTCTGACTATCCTCTTCGGTGTCCGCCCCTTTTTCCCCCAGAAACCTCAGTGTCCATCTTAGTATAAACCGTGTCTCTCTGTGTGTCTAGACAGGACCAGGGCTGGATTGTGACATGTATGCCACTCATAGACAGGAGCGAGACATGATACTGCACGGTTGTGGTGTTGATGACGGATTGTATGACAAAGCTATGTCTCTGTCTCACACACAGGGACATTCTCTACCCCTCCCCTGTGTTCTATCCCTCCCTCTCTCTCTCCTGTAGTTAACAGCTCATGTGGGCTAAAGTTAACTCCCAGCCGACCAGTAATGTGGAACATGTATTACCACACCCATCCTTGCCGGACTGGGAAGGGATACAATAATATTAGTATGGAGTGTTGAATCAAATATATTACATAAACACAGTGTCAAGAGAAGACCTCAATGGGCTGGTTATAAATCACCTGAAAAAGCCTGGGATCACTGGCACTATCTGAAAATATATTTTCTTGTAATGGAATGATACCATTTGAGACTTGGACACGACACACTCCAGTCGTTTTTTTCAGTACATACAGAAAATAGATGATCAAGTAGCTCAGATCATAATGACAATAGAGTAGCAACTGCTTTCGTTCCCATTTCTTTGTAATTAATTACGGATTTTGTTTTCAAAGCTGTCCTCTGCAGTGAGCTTCCCCATGCAGGACGGAACATGACACATAGAGTGTGTGTGTGAGAGTCTGTGGGAGTCCCACAGCAGTCTGGGCTGAGTGTGATTGGGGCGACCCCTTTAAAACATAACCCCCCCCCCCCCCATCCGCCCTCCCTGAACTGCCCCAGGAATACATCTCTGGTATAAATAGTTATTTATGTTCTCAGAACACACTGGATCCAAGCCTGTCTACTATTGTCATTCCTTAGACCAAAATACACATTTCTAGATGGTGCCATTGATTCCTGTCTTGTGAGTGTAAATAACTGTAACTTCTCACAAGGACGGTTGGCTCCTGATATACTGGTGTTTTTATAATACTAGGGTATTCTCTTTATGACATAATATTTGATCAGTGCCTATCTTTATATACTACCTCACGCCTGACAAGTATCACAGCTGTGGAAGGGAGTTGAATGCAGTGTTTGTGTTCTATACAAGTGGACCCTATCTCACCTTATCTCTGTCAGCTGCACAGAAAAGTTTGCGGACGACACAACAGTGGTAGGCTTGATTACCAACAACGACGAGACGGCCTACAGGGAGGAGGTGAGGGCCCTCGGAGTGTGGTGTCAGGAAAATAACCTCACACTCAACGTCAACAAAACTAAGGAGATGATTGTGGACTTCAGGAAACAGCAGAGGGAACACCCCCCTATCCACATCGATGGAACAGTAGTGGAGAGGGTAGCAAGTTTTAAGTTCCTCGGCATACACATCACAGACAAACTGAATTGGTCCACTCACACAGACAGCATCGTGAAGAAGGCGCAGCAGCGCCTCTTCAACCTCAGGAGGCTGAAGAAATTTGGCTTGTCACCAAAAGCACTCACAAACTTCTACAGATGCACAATCGAGAGCATCCTGGCGGGCTGTATCACCGCCTGGTATGGCAACTGCACCGCCCTCAACCGTAAGGCTCTCCAGAGGGTAGTGAGGTCTGCACAACGCATCACCGGGGGCAAACTACCTGCCCTCCAGGACACCTACACCACCCGATGTCACAGGAAGGCCATAAAGATCATCAAGGACATCAACCACCCGAGCCACTGCCTGTTCACCCCGCTATCATCCAGAAGGCGAGGTCAGTACAGGTGCATCAAAGCTGGGACCGAGAGACTGAAAAACAGCTTCTATCTCAAGGCCATCAGACTGTTAAACAGCCACCACTAACACTGAGTGGCTGCTGCCAACACACTGACACTGACTCAACTCCAGCCACTTTAATAATGGGAATTGATGGGAAATGATGTAAATATATCACTAGCCACTTTAAACAATGCTACCTTATATAATGTTACTTACCCTACATTATTCATCTCATATGCATACGTATATACTGTACTCTATATCATTGACTGTATCCTTATGTAATACATGTATCACTAGACACTTTAAACTATGCCACTTTGTTTACATACTCATCTCATTTGTACATACTGTACTCGATACCATCTACTGTATCTTGCCTATGCTGCTCTGTACCATCACTCATTCATATATCCTTATGTACATATTCTTTATCCCCTTACACTGTGTACAAGTCAGTAGTTTTGGAATTGTTAGTTAGATTACTTGTTATTACTGCATTGTCGGAACTAGAAGCACAAGCATTTCGCTACACTCGCATTAACATCTGCTAACCATGTGTATGTGACAAATAAAATTAGATTTGATTTGATTTGATTTGAAAAGACTCAACCTGTTTGGTTGTGTTGCCTAAACTCAGGCTGGCTAACCTCTCCCACAGGAGTGTAGCCGACAGCACCAGAGGCAAAGAAGGGAAGAATGCTATCATTATTGGAAATAAGCTGAAACATGTTGGTGCAAACAGTAGCTGCAGAGGAAAGGGAAGGAGGGTGTGGAGGCACACTCTGAGAGACGGTGTTGAAACCTCTGCTATTTGTGATTGATGTGGTTGGAAGTACATTAGCTCTCCAACGATATCTCTTCACTAATGGGACGCCATTAACATATCCTTTTTCTTGTTCCTGAGCAATGCAACTTCGACAGACCAATGACAAGAGGCCATCTGTGCTCCTTTAAGGTCTTTACTGCTGAATAGTGTCTGTTCCAGGTGCGTAGGAATACTGGAAGAGATTCATCCAAAACTGAGGCTTGAATGCAAAATAAAGATGTTTATTCAAATTTAGACAGACGAGCAGAAAGGCAGGCAGGTAGATAGGCAGGTAGATAGACCGGCAGACAGGCAGGCAGGTAGATAGACAGGCAGACAGACAGACAGGCAGGCAGGTAGATAGACAGGCAGACAGACAGGGAGGCAGGCAGGTAGATAGACAGACAGACAGGGAGGCAGGTAGATAGACAGACAGACAGGCAGGGAGGCAGGTAGATAGACCGGCAGACAGACAGGGAGGCAGGTAGATAGACAGGCAGCCAGACAGGGAGGCAGGCAGGTAGATAGACAGGCAGACAGACAGGGAGGCAGGCAGGTAGATAGACAGACAGACAGACAGACAGGGAGGCAGGTAGATAGACAGACAGACAGGCAGGTAGATAGACAGGGAGGCAGGCAAGTAGATAGACAGACAGACAGGGAGGCAGGCAGGCAGGTAGATAGACAGACAGACAGGGAGGCAGGCAGGTAGATAGACAGGCCGACAGGGAGGCAGGCAGGTAGATAGACAGACAGACAGACAGGGAGGCAGGCAGGTAGATAGACAGACAGACAGGGAGGCAGGCAGGTAGATAGACAGACAGACAGACAGGGAGGCAGGCAGGTAGATAGACAGGCAGACAGACAGGCAGGCAGGTAGATAGACAGACAGACAGGCAGGCAGGTAGATAGACAGACAGACAGGCAGGCAGGTAGATAGACAGGCAGACAGACAGGGAGGCAGGTAGATAGGCAGACAGACAGGCAGGCAGGTAGATAGACAGGCAGACAGACAGGGAGGCAGTTAGATAGGCAGACAGACAGGGAGGCAGTTCCCACACTGATAAGCTGTTTTGATTTAACAGTCTCTGAGTGAAATGAGTCTTGATAAGTGATTATTATTAGTCGCTCATCGCTGGAGTCCTGGGGACTATCCTGTGGCTTTATCTCAGGGTGCATTTCACAGCTGTCTGTCTTCTCCAAGACATGAAACAAACAGCTCAAAACTCAGTAAAAAAAAAACTGCATGATACAACCTGTATTTGAAGACATAATGTTTGGCTGATGGTTGCTTGGCTTGGGGGTGAAGAAATCGATACTTAATTTAATTTCAGTGCTAGACAACATATAGGCCTACTGGCTGCTGTTCTGGGAAGCTGAACTCCATGGGAGAGGGAAAACGGTGACTGTGCTTCCAATTAGAACATCCTCAAATTCCTTTGTCAACAGCAGCTCCTCTGTCCCGACTGTGAGATCAGACGTCCGGCACAACGGTCAAGATGTGGTCAGCGTGGGGCTCGGCGACTTAGATTCCACCTCCGAGCAGAAGCTCTGGAACCCAGGGGCTTCCATCTTGTTATTATTCTCCACTGGCCAAGCACAGAGAAGGATCTAGAACACATAGAATGACTGGGAAACACGGCAGCTGTGCAAACACGGGTTCCAGTGGGTCTCTCGCAGCTGGGGTGTGAGAGTGTCTGTGGAGCTGGGTGGGTAGGCGGGTGGGCGAGATGTGGACCCGAGGGGGTTCCAGTGGGTCTCTCGCAGCTGGGGTGTGAGAGTGTCTGTGGAGCTGGGTGGGTAGGCGGGTGGGAGAGATGTGGACCCGAGGGGTTTCCAGTGGGTCTCCCGCAGCTGGGGTGTGAGAGTGTCTGTGGAGCTGGGTGGGTAGGCGGGTGGGAGAGATGTGGACCCGAGGGGTTTCCAGTGGGTCTCTCACAGCTGGGGTGTGAGAGTGTCTGTGGAGCTGGGTGGGTAGGCGGGTGGGAGAGATGTGGACCCGAGGGGGTTCCAGTTGGTCTCCCGCAGCTGGGATGTGAGAGTGTCTGTGGAGCTGGGTGGGTAGGCGGGTGGGAGAGATGTGGACCCGAGGGGGTTCCAGTGGGTCTCTCACAGCTGGGGTGTGAGAGTGTCTGTGGAGCTGGGTGGGTAGGCGGGTGGGAGAGATGTGGACCCGAGGGGGTTCCAGTGGGTCTCCCGCAGCTGGGGTGTGAGAGTGTCTGTGGAGCTGGGTGGGTAGGCGGATGGGAGAGATGTGGATCCGAGGGGTTTCCAGTGGGTCTCCTGCAGCTGGGGTGTGAGAGTGTCTGTGGAGCTGGGTGGGTAGGCGGGTGAGAGAGATGTGGACCCGAGGGGGTTCCAGTGGGTCTCTCGCAGCTGGGGTGTGAGAGTGTCTGTGGAGCTGGGTGGGTAGGCGGGTGGGAGAGATGTGGACCCGAGGGGGTTCCAGTGGGTCTCTCGCAGCTGGGGTGTGAGAGTGTCTGTGGAGCTGGGTGGGTAGGCGGGTGGGAGAGATGTGGACCCGAGGGGGTTCCAGTGGGTCTCTCGCAGCTGGGGTGTGAGAGTGTCTGTGGAGCTGGGTGGGTAGGTGGGTGGGAGAGATGTGGACCCGAGGTCGTTCCAGTGGGTCTCTCACAGCTGGGGTGTGAGAGTGTCTGTGGAGCTGGGTGGGTAGGCGGGTGGGAGAGATGTGGACCCGAGGGGGTTCCAGTGGGTCTCTCGCAGCTGGGGTGTGAGAGTGTCTGTGGAGCTGGGTGGGTAGGCTGGTGGGAGAGATGTGGACCCGAGGGGGTTCCAGTGGTTCTCCCGCAGCTGGGGTGTGAGAGTGTCTCTGGAGCTGAGTGGGTAGGCGGGTGGGAGAGATGTGGACCCGAGGGGGTTCCAGTGGGTCTCTCGCAGCTGGGGTGTGAGAGTGCAGACATTAAAGCCAACTCACTTCATCAGCCTCTCTCATAATGAATGATTAACTCCACATACAGTAGAACCTAGGTAAAGGTCTTAGTCAGATGAGAAAGAAGGGTTTGGAGGTGTGTATTGGAGAAGTTGAAGATAGGGGTTTGACTATAGATGGTGATATGATGCAGAAGAGATATGTAAGTGTAATAGGAATCAGATATGAGTATATGTTTATACAGGGAATATGAAGGCTGGGGTGTATGTGAAGTTGCAGGAATAATGGCAAGAAAATGAAATGTGCGCAGAAAGAAAGAGAGGCTTTTTCCTACATATTTTTCCTTGTGTCGGTTGCCAGAATAAGTTGTTCCTATAATCATTTCCATGCATTTCATAGGACTGGAGCAAAGCTCTGTTCTAAGTGGTACATATATATGGTGCTCCCTACTTTCCAATCACCAAACAAATACAGCAATTTAAACTAAACCTAAACATTATGGCAACTAAATGACTTTTAAATTGAAAATGTATCTGCAGTATGGCTGTATGGAGACAATAATGCAAAAAACCTCTGTGTTCTTGGGTTGGTAGTATCCTAACTATTGACTGTAGCCCCCCACCCCCCTCTCTCCTTGCCTAACCCCTCTGTTTCTCTCACAGTATTTTCTCCTCCTCAATCATAACCATTAATTAGCACTCTCCTATAGGAAACAGATGCCTATTAATAAATTAGGGGCATGTTTTGTATTCGTTTTATGCTGCCCTTCCAGTACATAGGCAGAAACATGAAAGCATTCCTCTGCCAGTTCAGCCACAATTCACAGAGATTTGCGGGTGGCAGGACAGCTGGGGTAAGAAATAACTGCACACACACACACAGCAACACACACACACACACACACAGCAACACACACACACACAGCAACACACACACACACACACACACACACACACACACACACACACACACACACACACACACACACACACACACACACACACACACACACACACACACACACACACACACACACAATAGAAAATCATCCTGTCCTAAAGTGTTTAAGTCCCACACACAAATATTTCATAATATAACTAGCTTCCTCCCACACGTTGTTTTGAGAGGTAAGCAGTCAGCCTCAGTACTGGATGGATGCTTGTCTGCAAGGATGCAGGGTGTGATAGGAACTAGGCAAAACAAACGCAATGATCACCAGCAGTTGATCATTGAAAGCATATGATGTTACCAGTTTCTTCCTTGTAGATACTGTATCTAGTTCCCTCAGCTGTGCTGATAGTCTAGACATTGTCAATAATCCTTATTGCCTGTAAAGGTGGCAGTTCTAGTAAAGTATTGGCCAGGGGAATGTCCTCACACATGCTCTCTTTTAAGTCAAGTTCTTCCAGACTTTGTGTTTGAATTTGTTTATGTCTCCACTTCAAGGAGTTTGTCCTGTCTAAAGTCTAATGTCTGTATCAAATGAAAGAGATTTCCCCCTCTTGACAGTGCCAACTCAAGCCCAGATACACCTAAATCCTTGTGTTCCCCTCCACTTACAGTGCATGTATAGAAGTTGTCATGCATGGCCTACCTACCCTAAGTGCATAGGAAGAGGAAAACAACTCAAAGTATGATCCTCTTTAATCAGGTCTCTCCCAATGTCACGGTGTGTGTTGACTCAGTTCCTTAGACTTTCATTAAACCTGAGTACAGTGCCCCCTTTTTTTTTCCTTTGGCAAATTTTGTATCAAAGCATGAAACTCTGTGTAACGTCTGAGTTGGCCGACAGCCCAATCACTGCTGAAGGATTTATGTGTGTAAGTGTTCACTTCAATGACAAAACAAAAGCAAATAAACGCAAATCCTGTAAGAACGCACATTTTATAATTACTGTTGTGTACACATAATACACATAAATGTAATGTCCTCAGTTCTCCTTTCCCTCCTTGTTTTGTACCAAAGTGACAAATATATTACTGAAACAGCATGACCCTATTTATTTTATTAGTAAGCTTCATATCAGTTGGTAAATTGCCTTATTAATGTGCTGGTCTCCTGTTGGCTGCTCACTGGTCACTGCTCACGGAGTAACTAATCTCTATAGAGCTGGTGTTCTGCATCTGCCCTCCCTCCCTCTCCTTCCTTCCTTCCCTCCCTTCCCTTTCTCCCTCCTTGTACTGCCGCAGGGTAAAAAAAAATGGACCTCAAAAAAATGGACCTCATTCATACAGCAAACAGAGGAGAAACACTGAGGGAGTTAGTCCTCTAGGGTTACCACTACAGACTTTACAATACCTGCCTTTATTCTCGTAATGATACAAGTCTTGTTTTGGCTTTGTCTGAATGTGTCTGGCCACCTCCTGACTTCCTGCTATAACATTTAAGTGTACTATGAGCCATGGGAATCTGAGCCATGGGAATCTGAGCCATGGGCACTTTAGGATTTGTCTTACTGCACTGTACCAAGCATTGTGTATTAAGTATTTATTTTTATGTCTTCCTGTCTTACTGCACTGTACCAAGCATTGTGTATGAACTATTTATTTGTATGTCTTCCTGTCTTACTGCACTGTACCAAGCATTGTGTATGAACTATTTATTTGTATGTCTTCCTGTCTTACTGCACTGTACCAAGCATTGTGTATGAACTATTTATTTGTATGTCTTCCTGTCTTACTGCACTGTACCAAGCATTGTGTATGAACTATTTATTTGTATGTCTTCCTGTCTTACTGCACTGTACCAAGCATTGTGTATAAACTATTTATTTGTATGTCTTCCTGTCTTTTGGGGACTGTATGAATACATTGTGTGACAAAATAGGACTTGGTAATAGAAACCTCTCCACATGGTCCTAATACTATCAGCAGGTTTGGGTTTAGTCCGTTTATATGTGAAGGACTGAAGGAGAAAGGAGTGTGTGCTTCTCACTAATTGGAGATTTAATTTCCCTGTTTGCCATCTCAGGTTGCTCATGGCTGGTTGATTGGTTGGTAGGTTGTTGTCCCGGTTGCTATTGTACTGATTTAGGAAATAAATCATTCAAGTCTCAAACCTCTGATGGTTCAGGTTGTTGTCCATTCTTCTCCTGCCCTGACAGAGCTGGCACTACCACAATGCTTTCAACACAGCCCTGTAAGAAGCATCTCATTGTGGCGCCTCTTCTCCCTCCCAGCTTCATAGTGGTAATCCTTCTCTAACGGTGTGGAGAGAGCATTCCAGCAGCCTCCTGTTCCCTGCTGCTGTGGAGAAACGGGGATTTAACCACTCTGCATGGGATTTTACACAATTTCAGTCGTTAACCTCCGCTTTCATGGCCCTAGAGTATCCAGAAAAGAAAGACACCATGTGCTGGCTTTTTTCTGTGTACCACAGACAATTACACACACATGTAAAAGAGTTTTTGAAGTCTCACAAAGTTAACGAAGCTGCACACAATACACTTGCAACAGAACAATTGTACATATACAGATACAGGCCGAAATGTTCAAATTATGCAGGAGTGCTACTGCACTGTGGTTTGGAAACAGTAAGAAATGTATCAACGGAGCAAACACTAATACATAACAATCATTTCATTTCCCTGCATAGTTGCTGAGTCACTGGGGTCAGTTTAAGGCAGCATGCCAGTGGAGGTGCTCTGGCCACAATTGGAGGAATGGGCGTGTGACTGCACCCCTCCTCTGAACCCTTCACCCACCCTGCTGCCAGCCCCACATCCCTGGCCCCACACCCCACTCAAAACAAATATACAGCAGGGCCTGTTTTCCTTCTCTTCCCCCTGGTGCCTTCACCAGCCCGGATGCCCTTGACTTTGTGCTTGATGTCTGGGATGCTAATTCACAGAGGTTATGATAATAAACACAGCTCTGATGGGCTCAGGCTTGGAGGAGGCCACACTTCCTGACTCCCCAAAACTGGCTCCTGGGAGAAATCACAATAGAGAGACCAAGGGGGAAAAGACAGTCAGGCAGACAGGATGACTTATTATTGTAATGCATGACTACCTGCCAGGTCAGGGGAGGATGGAGACCTCATCTAGCATCTCCCTCTGAGTCATCTCTAGAAGAGTCTTTGCTTTTTTCTTTCATCTCACTACGTATATTAAGCTCATCATTGTAAAACAAAGAGAGCCTTCCCCATTTTTACTGCCCTTGTATTTCTTGTAGTCTGCACATTTACTAGTCCTAAAGTGACTTAAAAAATGGGCTATTGATTTCCTCTAGAGTTTCCTTTCTGCTTTCCTACTCAGGCAACACGACACAACAGCTCCATAGTATTTCAATCCGGTGTTAATATCGTGTCTGAATAAAAATAAGACAAGCTACTTATGTGCATAAAACTGACCCAGATAAGCAGATTCCCTGTGCTTTGTGTGGTGGATGGGTGGAAAAATGGGGATCAATGCCCATGCTGGTCACTCTTTGTGGTGCTGATGGCTGCTCCAGGATGTTGAGGTCATGGGGCTATGAGTGGGGTTACGTGGTGGATCAACCAAAGCTCTCTCTGGAGTTTTGGCAGATGTATTGGTCCCAACAGACATTTGTCTGAACAATCACTGATCATTATCACAAAAGATAATTAGGATTCCTGAGATACCTCAGCACAGGAAACCCCAGCAGCTGAACAGAGCAGCCTCAGCAACACAGAGCAGGGTCTTGGCCAAGTTCATATCAATTACAGAAGTCTCAGTGGGCTATTACGGCTCTCCAACTTTTATTTTTTCTCAGGCGACCGGATCTGGCCCTGCTCAAGAGGAGTGAGGGAGTCTCTGGTGTTTAGGGGGGTGGGGCTTCTCCAGCTGTTGTGCTTCATCTGGGCAATTAGCTGTAATCAGCTCTCTGGGTGTTCTGAGATGCCACTTTCACACCCTGGCGTTTTTACCGGATATCCCTCATCCCCACATCAGACACACACACATCCACAAGGACACACAGAAACATTCAGACAGAGAGATAAACACTCAGAGCAAAAACACACTCATAAAGCTCAGGCATACTTTTACAATTCTAAAGGAACCTCCAGTAAAAAATATTAATTTATATGGAGATACCAGGAGAGCTAAAAGATAGTCATGTGCTTTTAGTTTTTAGATATTAAATTATATGATTTGTCTGTACTGTAATCTACACAAGACGGATGAAGACATTCCAGTCTTCGAGCTCTAACAGTAAGAGGCGCGTCTGGTATCTGGGGGTTAACTATAGAGCGTGGTTTCTATGGGCCTCTCACTCTCTAGGTTGTAGCTTGGATTCTCTTCCAGAGGGTTGCCAGATGTTGAACACATGTCCCTCTAGCCTCGTGAATCGTCCTTTGTAAGGAGCGCCATCCTTCATGGCAGTTACTGTATTTCCCCTTGTTACAAATGCTCACTTCGTCCCTTCCCCCCCTGATTGAAACATCACACCCCCTTCCAGTAGATATGGGACAACATGGGTGCATGTTGCTGTTAGTCTCCATGAACATGAAATGCATGTTTATTTTCAAGTGGTGCTTTGTTTTAGACAGAGTCCTTCTAGCCTGAAGTTCAGAGCAGAGCACAGAGCACTGCCAAGTCTCAAGTGCACTCACAGAGTGGACAGGAGGAGAAGATGTCAACAGAAGAGGACAGGGGAGACCCCTCACCTCCCCTGCAGAGACGGATCCTCTGGACCCAGAGAGATTACCACGGCACTGTGCTGACCTGGCCTGCATCTGCTCCACAGTGTGAGGGGTTAGCTAGGCTACAGTCACATCACAGGCAGTCAGGGAGGAAACACTGCTCTACCCAGACAGCAGCTGCAGCCCATAGTAGCTGCCCCTGTGGAGCACAATACCCCTCTTTCCAGGCCAGGACTTACCACCAGCTCACATGGCCGCTGCAGAACCCAACTGCTCACATCTGATGTGCGGTTCGGCATTTTGAGTGAGTTTTGGGTGTCCCAGCCCGTACCCCTGGTCTAGCCTGCCCAACACTGCTTTCCTCTTCGGTAAATATGGCTTAGTTTCCCCACCCTGAATAAGACTGTACCCCCTTCCCTGGCCTCAGCACTTGTCTTCAGCTCCTCCTTCTGTGTACACATACTGTTACGAATCCCTTTTGGCCCAACAGTCTAGGGGGGATGGTAGTGAGACCCGTAACATAACTCATGTAAATTATAATAGTGACAAAGTATAAGTGAACGAAATAACCACGACAACTGAAATAATACCGTCAAACTCAGGGTTTATTTATAAAACACACGGTAATGGGGGGGAGCAGGAAAAGGGGCTGAGCTGGACCCAAGGAAAGAAACAAATATGCAAAAACACCCCTAAGCTAGACTATTTCAACAACAGCTAACTAACTAACCAAAAATACAGTGGGTGGTCCACCCAGTTCTAACTAGTGTGTGTTAACAAAGTTTACCTACGGGTAGTGTATGCCCATGGGCGACTTGTCTTGGTTTCCCCCTTTTCCCACCAGCAAACACCATACCCAAAACAATACTCACAGGTGATGACAAAGTGCTATGGAGGTGCTCAAACAAAAGAGAGGTTAATTAATACACAGAGAGCGAGTGAAGAACCGAGATCTACAAACATGGCATTTACAAAGATTGAGCTACTGAAATCTATATAGAACAGCTATCTACCAACATGGCATTACAAAGATTGAGCTCTCCTGAAATCTACCAAGAACAGCTATCTACCAACATGGCATTACAAAGATTGAGCTCTCCTGAAATCTACCAAGAACAGCTATCTACCAACATGGCATTACAAAGATTGAGCTACTGAAATCTATATAGAACAGCTATCTACCAACATGGCATTACAAAGATTGAGCTCTCCTGAAATCTACCAAGAACAGCTATCTACCAACATGGCATTACAAAGATTGAGCTCTTGAACAAACAAATGATGGGGTTTTTAAACCATGGGGAAGGAACTGTGATAGGGTAGGAAACAGGAGGAGGTGTGTCTTCTGATTGATGGGTTGATTGTTGACTGATTGGGGAGTAATGATTTTCACCTGTGAGGGGAGAAGGAGAGAAAAGAAACACACACACAGGATACACACAGACACAGGATACCTGTATCCGTAACACTCCCACCCTTAAAAGAGCAACCCTAGGGGGGATTGCGACTACAGTATTTAAAAGAACCCTCACAACAAATCAACAACCTTGCAAAACATACTGAAATCATCTTCACACACGAGACAAAGCATCTGCCAACACATTATTTGAACCCTTTTTGTGGCGGATCTCCAAATTATAATTTTGTACAATCAGCGCACAACGCATGAGGCGCTGGTTCTGGTTGTACATTCGGTGGAGAAAAACTAAGGGGTTATGGTCAGTATACACAATCACTGGTAGGGCACTGGAACCAATGTATACTTCGAAGTATTGCAGAGCCAACAACAAAGCAAGAGCTTCTTGTTCTATTGTCGCATAGTTTGTTTGACATTTATTAAATTTACGTGAAAAATAACAAACGGGATGATCTACTCCACTCTTGTCCTGCTGCAGTAGAACAGCACCAGCACCTCTGGCACTAGCATCTACCTCAAGCTTGAACGGTTGTTCAAAATCCGGAGCAGCAAGTACAGGGGTACTACATAAGAGTGCTTTCGCTGATTCAAAAGCTCTCTTACAATCAGGGGACAACACAAATGGTCTTGCCGGACTGAGCAAATCAGTCAATGGAGCAACTACCGCAGAGAAATTTTTACAGAAGCTACGGTAGTAGCCAACCATCCCTAAAAAGCGGCGTAGCTCTCGTCTAGTGGTAGGTGCAGGGAATGCAGTTATAGCCAAGACCTTGGCATCAACAGGGCGCACCTGTCCATGGCCAACCTCTTTACCGAGATAGGTAACAGTAGCCTTCCCAAACTCACACTTTGCCAAGTTCAGGGTTAGAGAAGCAGTTGCCAACCGTTCACATACTACCCTTAGCAAGTCAACATGATCTGACCACTCAGACGAATAAATCACTAGGTCATCAAGGTATGCACTACAATTAGGAACGCCAGCTAATACAGAGTTAACCAGTCGTTGGAAAGTGGCTGGTGCATTTCGCATCCCAAAAGCCATGACTGAGTACTGAAGGAAGTTGTCTGGGGTCACAAAGGCAGAAATCTCAGAAGCACGTGAAGTTAACGGAACCTGCCAGTAACCTTTTAAGAGGTCCAACTTGGTTACATACTTAGCAGCACCAATAGTGTCGATACAGTCGTCCAGTCTGGGTAACGGGAACGAATCTGGCATTGTGACAGAATTTACCTTTCGATAATCCGTACATAACCTGGACGTACCATCAGGTTTAGGAACCAGAATGCAAGGAGAACTCCAAGGGCTTGAACTTGGCTTAGCCAGGTCATTCTCCAACAAATATCTCACCTCATCCCTCATTATCTTCCTCTTGGAAGCGTTGATACGATATGGGTGTTGCTTGATAGGTGTAGCATTTCCAACATTAATGTCATGTTCCAACACATTTGTGCGAGTAGGAACGTCATTAAAGAGACATGGAAAACTGTGTAGTAGCCTCACAATATCATTAGCCTGTCCATCCGTTAAATGAACCAGACCTGACTGGATAGACAGCAGCATTTCTGAGTTGGGCAATCTAACACACTGCTGCTGAGTATTGCGCAACTCCAAGCCATCAACATCATCAATATGACAGTCCACTATCATCGCAGTAGTAGCAGAGGAGACAGCAGTACCTTCCTCTGTTTTTGAACTATCTAACTGTGTGATGGGTCGGGTGTGGTAAGCTTTCAACATGTTAATGTGACACACACGAGATTGGCGTTGTCTATCAGGAGTTTGAAGCACATAGTCAGTTTCACTTATTTTCTTTTCAATTAAATAAGGACCAGAGAAACGAGCTGACAGTGAAGATCCTGGAACAGGTAATAACACCAGTACTTGGTCACCTGGCTGTAGTGGACGAGAAACAGCCTATTTATCATAGTGTCTTTTCATGCTCCTCTGTGAGGAAGACAGAGCTTCCTTTGCAAGAGCACAAGCTTGGTGTAGGCGCTCACGAAAGCGACTAACATAGTCCAACACATTCTCATCTCTGGTACACAACTCTTGGGACAAGAACTGTTCTTTAAGGACTTTCATTGGTCCTCTTACTGTGTGACCAAACACTAGTTCAGCCGGGCTGAAACCTAGGGACTCCTGCACAGTTTCACGAGCAGCAAACAAAACTAGAGGAACTCCCTCATCCCAATCTTTCTCAGATTCCAAACAATATTTACGTAGCATAGACTTCAGTGTCTGATGCCATCTTTCAAGCGCACCCTGAGACTCTGGGTGATAGGCGCTTGATACACGGTGCGTAATTGATAAGGATTTCAACACCTGCTTGAAGAGCTTGGATAGGAAATTGGTACCTTGATCGCTTTGTACCACCTTCGGTAACCCGAATGTCGTGAAGAATTTTATTAAGGCTTTACTCACTATCGGAGCTGTAATCCTTCTCAGAGGAATAGCCTCGGGGTATCTTGTAGCCATACACATTATCGTTAACAAAAACTGGTTACCCGATTTTGTCTTCGGTAACGGTCCGACACAATCAACCACCACATGCTCGAATGGTTCACCTATGACAGGTATGGGACAAAGAGGAGCGGGAGGAATAACCTGATTTGGTTTTCCTGTTATCTGACAGGTGTGGCATGTCCGACAGAACTGAGCCACATCTTGTTTTAAACCCGGCCAAAAGAAATGTCGAAGGATCCGATCATACGTCTTTGTAATTCCTAAATGACCAGACCACTGGTGATCATGAGCAAGGGATAACACATTTTGTCGAAAGGCTGTAGGAATCACTATTTGGTAAACAGCATTCCAATCTCCACCCGCGTCAACATGGGATTTCCATTTACGCATGAGGAGATTACCATCAATGAAGTAAGCCACATTCTTCTTCTTCACCTCTTCTAACGAGACAACACTAGAAAAACATTTAGTAAGCTTGTTGTCAACCTTTTGGTTAGCAATCAGCTGCTCACGAGTGACTGGTAACTGTATTGCATCAGCAATAAGTTCAACGTTCTTTAATTCTTTCCTGGGCTGTTTGTCAGAGGTGATCAGCTTCTCAGAGGTATCACACAATCCATCCTCTTGATCATCCTCTTTGAACAGAACAGTGTTCGACAAATCTATCACGTCACACTCTTGTAGTGCCTGAGCACGAGTGACAGCACAAGCGGGGAACACATGTGGATAACTCTGTGCCAACTCAATCGAGAGAGAGTGGTCACTTTTATCCAATACTTCCAATACGGGTACTACCTTTCCTCCGGCAATATCGTTACCCATTATAAAGGTCACACCTTTCACTGGCAACTTAGGACGTACCCCCACTCTGAATATTCCACTGATTAACTCAGAGTGTACTTTCACAAAGTGCAACGGCACTGGGACAAAACCCATTTCAATACCCTGCACTAACACACTGGAACCACAGTATGTATCGTCAGATAAGGGCAACACATCAGACAATATAAAACGACTGCGCCGCACCAGTATCTCTAAGGATTTTAACCGGACGCTGAGACGCTTCGTCATTCGTTAGGGACACAAACCCATCGGAAATGAATGGTTCATAACTACGGTCGGGGACTGGGTCTTTCAAACTACAGTTACTCTGAGGCACCTGTTTTGTTGTAGACCTCACAACCGTACGAATTAGAGCAACACCTGTTGGCAGCTTGGCACGAAGAGGCATCCCTTGTTTGCGTTTAAGCAGGAAGCAATCATTAATCATATGTCCCACTTTATGACAATAGAAACAGGAACGCTCATTCTTCTGGCGTGCTTTATATACTACTGCTGGCCGACTAGGGCTAAAGGTAGGAAACTCAGTGGTTCTACTCTCAGTTTGAGCCGAAAACACACTCTTGTGCGTCAACACAAACTCGTCTGCCAACACAGACGCTTCTGCCAGGGAGGATACTTTCTGTTCGTTTAGGTAAACTACAATGCGTTCGGGTAAGCAATTTTTAAATTCTTCCAACAAGATTAACTCCCGGAGAGAGTTGAAATCAGTTACCTTACTAGCAGCATGCCATTTATCAAACAGATTTCCCTTGTCTCTAGCAAATTCCACATAAGTCTTACTAGAAGACTTTCTATGAGACCTAAATCTCTGTCGGTATGCCTCAGGCACAAGCTCATAGGCACGAAGAACAGTAGCTTTGACCACTTCATAATTCAAACTGTCCTCCAGAGGTAGCGCTGACAAAACCTCTTGGGCTTTACCAGTTAATTTACACTGAAGTAATAGGCACCATACCTCTTCAGGCCACTTCAATGCTACGGCTATACGCTCAAATACACAAAAATAGGAGTCAACCTCCGACTCTCTGAACAAAGGTACTAAGGCTATCTGCCTACTAATGTCAAACGTGTTTGAGGACACAGCTGGTGAGGACGACTCACTAACAGGAACAGTAGGAACGAAGGCTAGCCTCGCTGTCTCTGCCTCCAGTTCCATCTGGCGCATTTTAAACGTCATCTGCCTCTGTTCTCGTTCTTTTTCTGCCTCCATTTTACCCATCTCCAAATCTAAATGCCGTTGTTCTCGTTCTTTTTCTGCCTCAATTTTACACATCTCCAACTGGAGAGTCTCTCGCCTAATTTGGGCTCTCTCTTCCACCTCTAGTTGGAACTGTGCTAAACGGACATCCCTTCTGGCATCACCGTTTGACAGTGGGGAGAGTGGATCAAAATGGGACAATGTGGCTGGTGTTTTAGCCTCACCCTCATTATCAGATACCAATGGGCTTATAGGAGCAGTTACATCCCCTACAGGGTTAGTAGACTCAGGCAGCGGTAACACAAGCACTTGCTCTTCCAACAATACATTTAATACTAGCTGTTTAACCGCCGCCTTAACTAAACTCTGCGAAAACGATACTGAATAATGGTCAGCCAAGGTCACTAAGTCAACTCTACGACATTTGTCAAAAACCTCCCACGAAGGGTTATCCAAAAAGGATTTCAAATCAAAAGTAGCCATCTTAAACTACTTCACAAGAGCCAACGAAAATAGCAAACACTAATGCTACCTCACCTATGACGCTCAACACTGAACTATACCACTACAACAATCTACATGAGCGGCATGGGTGTCAGTAAAGACAGATCCCGGATGAACCCCCACTTATGTTACGAATCCCTTTTGGCCCAACAGTCTAGGGGGGATGGTAGTGAGACCCGTAACATAACTCATGTAAATTATAATAGTGACAAAGTATAAGTGAACGAAATAACCACGACAACTGAAATAATACCGTCAAACTCAGGGTTTATTTATAAAACACACGGTAATGGGGGGGAGCAGGAAAAGGGGCTGAGCTGGACCCAAGGAAAGAAACAAATATGCAAAAACACCCCTAAGCTAGACTAGCCTATTTCAACAACAGCTAACTAACTAACCAAAAATACAGTGGGTGGTCCACCCAGTTCTAACTAGTGTGTGTTAACAAAGTTTACCTACGGGTAGTGTATGCCCATGGGCGACTTGTCTTGGTTTCCCCCTTTTCCCACCAGCAAACACCATACCCAAAACAATACTCACAGGTGATGACAAAGTGCTATGGAGGTGCTCAAACAAAAGAGAGGTTAATTAATACACAGAGAGCGAGTGAAGAACCGAGATCTACAAACATGGCATTTACAAAGATTGAGCTACTGAAATCTATATAGAACAGCTATCTACCAACATGGCATTACAAAGATTGAGCTCTCCTGAAATCTACCAAGAACAGCTATCTACCAACATGGCATTACAAAGATTGAGCTCTCCTGAAATCTACCAAGAACAGCTATCTACCAACATGGCATTACAAAGATTGAGCTACTGAAATCTATATAGAACAGCTATCTACCAACATGGCATTACAAAGATTGAGCTCTCCTGAAATCTACCAAGAACAGCTATCTACCAACATGGCATTACAAAGATTGAGCTCTTGAACAAACAAATGATGGGGTTTTTAAACCATGGGGAAGGAACTGTGATAGGGTAGGAAACAGGAGGAGGTGTGTCTTCTGATTGATGGGTTGATTGTTGACTGATTGGGGAGTAATGATTTTCACCTGTGAGGGGAGAAGGAGAGAAAAGAAACACACACAGGATACACACAGACACAGGATACCTGTATCCGTAACACATACGCACACATGCATGCACACACACACGCACACAAACACACACACACACCCTCCCTCACCAAGGGCTGGAGTGGAGCTCTGCACATTCTCCAGGGCAGAGACACCCTGGCAGGATATACATGCAGGTTCTGGCATCAGGAGCATTCTGTTTTTCCAATGGTCTGCTCTCATTAAAAAATAACTCCTTCCACCTTATTCCCAGTGATCAAACACGAATCTAAGTTGTTTCAAAAGCAGAAATCATGGTCTGGAAAGAATCCTTCTCACACAGGGATCCAACTTACTGTAAAAAAAAAAAAAAAATCCTGTAGTAACCAAAAAAGTGTTAAACATATCAAAATATATTTTATATTTGAGATTCCTCAAAGTAGTCACCGTCTGCCTTGATGACAGCTTTGCACACTCTTGGCATTCTCTCAACCCGCGTTCACCTGGAATGCTTTTCTAACCGTCTTGAAGTAGTTCCCAAATATACCGAGGACTTGTTGGCTGCTTTTCCTTCACTCTGCGGTCCATCTCATCCTAAACCATCTCAATTGGGTTGAGGTTGGGTGATTGTGGAGGCCAGGTCATCTGATGCAGCACTCCATCACTCTCCTTATTGGTCAAATAGCCCTTACACAGCCTGGAGGTCATTGTCCTGTTGAAAAACAAATGATAGTCCCACTAATTCCAAACCAGATGGGATGTCGTATCGCTGCAGAATGCTGTAGCCATGCTGGTTAAGTGTGCCTTGAATTCTAAATATATCACACAGTGTCACCAGCAAAGCACCCCCACACCATAACACCTCCTCCTCCATGCTTCACCGTAGGATCCACACATAAGGATCCACACATAATCTACTCTGTTCACCTACTCTGCGTCTCACAAAAACACTGAGGTTGGAACCAAAAATCTAAATTATGGACAGATATCCACTGGTCTAATGTCCATTGCTCAAGTTTCTTGGCCCAAGCAAGTATGTTATTTTTATTGGTGTCCTTTAGTAGTGGTTTCTTTGCAGCAATTCAACCATGAATACCTGATTCACGCAGTCTCCTCTGAACAGTTAATGTTGAGCATTTATTTGGGCTGCAATTTCTTAGGCGGGTAACTCTAATGATCTTATCCTCTGCAGCAAAGGTAACTCTGGGTATTCCTTTCCTGTGGCGGCCCTCATGAGTGCCAGTTTCATCATAACACTTGATGGTTTTTGCGACTGCACTTGAAGAAACTTTCAAAGTTCTAGACATTTTCCGTATTGACTGACCTTCATATTTTAAAGTAAGGAAGTAATGTCGTATATCTTTGCTTATTTGAGCTGTTCTTGCCATAATATGGACTTGGGTCTTTTACCAAATAGGGCCGTCTTCTGTATACCACCCCTACCTTGTCACAACACAACTGATTGGCTCAAACGCATTAAGAAGAAGTAAATTCCACAAATGAACTTTTAACAAGGCACACCTGTTAATTTAAATCCATTCCAGGTGACTACCTCATGAAGCTGGTTGACAAAATGCCAAGAGTGTCCGAAGCTGTCATCAAGGCAGAAGGTGGCTACTTTGAAGAATCTCAAACACAAAATATATTTGGATTTGTTTAACACTTTTTTTTGGTTACTACATAATTCCATGTGTTATTTCATAGTGTTGATGTCTTCACTATTATTCTACAATGTAGAAATAGTAAAAATAAAAAGAAGAAAAACCCTTGAATGAGTCGGTGTGTCCAAACCTTTGACTGGTACTCTAGTCATTTTGTTTAGCCTGTCACACTCTTTTTTCATTCTTTAACTTGTCACTAACTTCCTTAACTTCCTTGGGTTCTTTGTTCACAGTTCACTGATGCAGGGTCATGAAACCAGTTGCAGTGGTCCTACCACAGGCCACGCTCAGTTAAAGAGAAGCTGAGGTGTGTGTGTGATTAACTGGACCTCCTGTGTCTGGGTAGAGACAGAGCAACAGACAGGCCTCGTAACTCAGGTAACTCCATTCCCCACCCTGTCACTGGCTGCAAATGCCAAGACCTGTAAATCCAATGGAGATTTAAAGGCAGCGAACCGGGAGAGCAGATGATGAGATATACTTTCTGAATATCCTGAATTACACAAGGTTCAAGGATTCGAGACTGCTTTTATTGCAAAACACGACTGGTACGGAGGTGCCAATCGGTGAAAGGTGAGGAATATGATCTCATCAATCAAGCTCATAATTGCGTTTGTTGCTGATTATGAATAAATAAATACAGGGGTAAACAGATGAACCAGTATTTCATTCTCATTGCAGAACTGTCTCTCAGAGTGGTCCAGTCTAATGTGTTTCTTCTCTCCTGTGTTCCACTTCAGCGGCCGCTACATGAGGAACATGTCTAATAAGTAGCAGACCGTGTTGTTGTGACCTGGGTCTATATATAGAGGTTCCTGTATCTGCCCAGGGCCTGGGGCTCATCTAGTCAGCCTGGCCCACAGAGATCTAACCCTGGGTTTACCATGCAAGGCAGCCCAGTGTGGGGCATGCAGGGAAAGATAATGTCAAACACATGTAGAGGGAAAATGCTTTACACTGAAGGAGAGCCAAAATGTTTAATCTTTTAAGTGATAATTATTCTACCCTAACTCTGCCCTTCTCTATGTGGGTCTTTGTTGTAATATAGTATATGTCAGTTCACAAGACAATCATGAAATTAAAGGACAGTGTAATCAATTTGATTGCCCCATATTAAGGTTAAATTACTAATTAGTGATTTTGTTGTGTGTATGTGTGTGTGCGTGCGATTCTACTGTGGGTACCAAGAAGCCCTCACAAGGACAGTAAAACAAGGACAATTTGGACAGGTGGGGACATTTCACTGGTCCCCACAAGGAAAAATGCTATTTTAGGCTCAGAGATTAGGTTTAGGGTTAGGTTTAGGTTTAGGGTTTGGGTTAGAAATTAGGGTTAGGGTTAGAGGTTTGGGGTCAAGGTTAGGGAAAATGGGATTTTGAAAGGAAATCAATTGTTTGGTCCACACAAGGATAGTAAAACAAATGTGTGCGTGTGCGTACTCACATGCTTGTGTGTGTGTGTGTGTGTGTGTGTGTGTGTGTGTGTGTGTGTGTGTGTGTGTGTGTGTGTGTGTGTGTGTGTGTGTGTGTGTGTGTGTGTGTGTGTGTGTGTGTGTGTGTGTAGTCCATGGTATGACGTCGATGCCAGTAGCATAGGATGCGTCTCATCGTGCCAACTGCGCATATTTTCTTTGTAAACATTTGCAGCCAAACCCCTCACCAACATGGAGTAAATAGAACCAGGAGTCTGGGGGAAAGAGAGAAACTCTACGGGGGAAGCACAGAGGCCTGCCAATGGGGGAAAGGTCTTAGTACTTAGTCAGTATTGTACTGTATGTTGGTCAGTTTCATCTTGAACTACAGTAATCCAGGAATAAGAGTTTGCAGTGGGGATCACCTGAATCAAGCACACCTTTGTCCACTTCAAATGAACTGGAACATCCCAGTCTAAAAATAGTACTTACTTACCTGAAATTATAAAGTGAGCACTGTGCTATTATTGAGTTCATACTGTAATGTCAAGCTAAAATATTGGACTGAGAAATCCATTCACTTCTGTAGTGTGCAGAGTCCCTTTTCCCCCTGTGTCTGCCACTGCCTATTGCACCTCATGCCCTTACCACTTCCTCCCTGCTTTGAAGCCGGGTGCCCCTCTCTCCCGCAGCCAGACAGGATACCCCACATCCTGTGAGAGGCAGGAAGGAGCCCCATTCTCAGCCCCAGATGAAAACGCGTGCTGCAGCTTTCCAGCCTTCCACCACTCACACTCATCTAACGCTGACAACACAAGCACCGTACTACCACGCTAATCATTCTCTAAGCTCATAAGGAATTATCGCCTATTCTGTACACTGTGCAAAACTGCAGCTCTTTAAGACACTCAGAGAGCTCCAGCTCTCCAGGCTTTTTGAGGTGTACCTCCAATGTATGGAGATCTCAACAGCTGACATGAATTTGAGTGAGCTGAGCTCCTCTTGGAATCTGTCTGCTCTGCCAGGCTTCAGTGAACGCTGTCCAGACCTCCATCAGCTGCACAGAGCCAGTTGTGCTTCTGCTCGCTGCACTGATAACCACATACAGATCAGGAATTTTGTTACCAGTCTTTACAGTTTTTTCGCTCTAAATGCACAGCCAAAGAGGTCTGTTTGAGGTCAGCTCAGGGTTGGAGTCTAGAGTTTGGGGGGCAGTCTGACATCTGGTATTGATGGTTGCTGAAGCTTTCAGAGTGATTCACCTCCAGTAGACTGCAGGTGTTGTGAGAAATAGAGCATTTCATAGAGAAACATTTCAAAATGTGTGTCTACTACAACATTGACGGATAAGAAAGGGCTGGGTTGTCTCAAGTTCAAATTTACTTGTTTTCATTATCAAATCTTTGCAAATTAACTTTATATTCACCAAAACCTCACTCTTCACCACTTCACCAATTCAATAAGTTGTCAATTTATTCTCTGATGTAGTCATCTGTCTCACTGTGCTCCCATCATGCTCTAGTTTGAGGTCAAAGGGAGGCGTCCTCTAAACTCAGCCCCACCAAACCTACCTGGCTCTAACAAGTCACTTGTTTTGGACAGGGCTGTCAGAATGTCAGTACCCTGTTTTTCAATACCATGAAAACAGGCCAGGTCAACCATCCAACCCAGACAGCATTGGATGCAGTGCAGAAGTCTGGGAGAGCTGGCAAGGGGGACAGGTTCACACCACTCCCAGGCCAGCAGTTACAGTACAGCAGTTACAATACAGCAGTTACAGTACAGCAGCTACAATACAGCAACTACAGTACAGCAGTTACAGTACAGCAGCTACAGTACAGCAGCTACAGTACAGCAGCTACAGTACAGCAGTTACAGTACAGCAGTTACAGTACAGCAGTTACAGTACAGCAGCTACAGTACAGCAGCTACAGTACAGCAGTTACAGTACAGCAGTTACAGTACAGCAGCTACAGTACAGCAGCTACTGTACAGCAGTTACAGTACAGCAGCTACAGTACAGCAGTTACAGTACAGCAGTTACAGTACAGCAGCTACAGTACAGCAGCTACAGTACAGCAGTTACAGTACAGCAGTTACAGTACAGCAGCTACAGTACAGCAGTTACAGTACAGCAGCTACAGTACAGCAGTTACAGTACAGCAGTTACAGTACAGCAGTTACAGTACAGCAGTTACAGTACAGCAGTTATAGTACAGCAGTTACAGTACAGCAGTTACAGTACAGCAGTTACAGTACAGCAGTTACAGTACAACAGTTACAGTACAGCAGTTATAGTACAGCAGTTACAGTACAGCAGCTACAGTACAGCAGTTACAGTACAGCAGTTATAGTACAGCAGCTACAGTACAGCAGTTACAGTACATCAGTTACAGTACAGCAGTTACAGTACAGCAGTTACAGTACAGCAGCTACAGTACAGCAGCAGCACTGACAACCCCAGTCACCACCAGGTTGGACAGAGCAAATCTTGTTTATTTAACATGTTCATCTTCATATTTCTAAAGGCATAATATTAAATTGATGAAAAACGCCATTTGGCAGAGTGCCCACTTGAAACTGTGTGTTTTGCCTCTTAGTAATTAGCAGCCTCACACCCTCTGTCTCTTGGGACATTTCTCCAGAGATGCACTGTTTACTTACAAAAGACGAGCCGCTTTAAGATTTTTCGAAGATTATTAATGAATGTGTGTGTGTGTGTGTGTGTGTATGTCACCACACCCAGAATCTGATGGGCCTCTGTCCTGCAGTAGGTGTGTGGAAGTTATGCTGCCAGTGGTGGCTCTGTCTGACTGGCTTTGTGGCCAAAGGCTCATAAAGCCTGCTCCATGGGCCCTAAAACAGTTTCCCTACAGCACAGCTCCCGTCATGCAGCTCCAGCTCCCTCCAGCAACCACTGAGATAGTTTATTTTTGTCTGACTGTCAGGTGGAAGAGTTGAAGAGAGACTGGGGAGTGATTATTTATGCTTGATTGAATTCACATTTTTATTTTACAAACATAATAACTCATCAATCAACTACCTGGCAATGTTTTCTCTTCAAACTATACAGTCTACCTTTACAGGACACACTGCGGTCACCTCACTTTCCTTCCAAGACTCACTCCTCATCCTGACTCCTTATCGTGATGACAAGCTGTTTTATAGTGAGCTGATCACATCATCTCTGTCTGTCACGTTCACTTCATACAGTACACTACTCTCTCTGGCTCCCTCAGACAGTAAAAAATATCAGCTGTGGGAAGGAGTAGCACCTGAGAACTGGGCCGGCCGGCCAGCCAGCATTCAATATCTGCAGCGTCGGATGGACATGGACTGTATGGTGCAGCTTGGCACATGTAGTTACTGATATAGTATAGTGGGAGGGTCGTTATGTATTTACATTGGGTTGTGGTCTGGAGCTGGATGGATGGATAGTGTTGTGAGTGAAGGCTCTGTACTGCAGGACTGGGGAAGGAAGCAGAGAGGAGACATCTAGTGGCCTTTTGTAACCTGAACACAGACAGGGTTTATTGGTTCTGCTGTCAGTGAATGTCAAGCTCTTTGGTGTCAACAAGTCATTGTATTTTCCAGTCAGGCATACAGTAACAGCACCCACATTTTCCATTGACCTTTGTTCTCTTTTGGTTTTTGAGACCAATATTTACATACATCATCATGTATACATCATATACATCATGTATGCAATTTGCAACTAGGTTACAGCAGATGTATATGGCCATACACAACATATGTGAAAACATATAATATATTTGTCACGACTTCCCCCGAAGGTGACTCCTCTCTGGTACTGGTGGCCCACCTTGACTAAGAATGTGAGGGTTTATGTTTCCCCCTGTTCAATGTGTGCCCAATGTAAGGCTCCTAGACACCTGCCTAGAGGGAAGTTACAGCTCCTCCCCGTTCCACAGCGGCCTTGGTCACACCTGTCTGTGGACTTCCTTACTGATCTTCCTCCGTCACAGGGGAACACTACGATCCTGGTCGTTGTGGATCGGTTTTCTAAGTCCTGCCGTCTCCTCCCTTTGCCCAGTCTCCCTACGGCCCTACAGACTGCGGAGGCCCTGTTTACTCACGTCTTCTGGCACTACGGGGTCCCTGAGGACATAGTTTCTGATCGGGGTCCCCAGTTCACTTCTCGGGTTTTGTTGGCGTTCATAGAGCGTCTGGGGCTCTCGATCAGCCTGACCTCTGGTTTTCACCCCGAGAGTAATGGGCAGGTGGAGAGAGTGAATCAGGATCTGGGCAGGTTTCTGCAGTCGTATTGCCAGGACCGGCCTGGACAGTGGGCGAGGTTCGTCCCATGGGCCGAGATGGCCCAGAATTCACTTTGCCACTCCTCCACAGACCTGTCGCCATTTCAGTGTGTGTTGGGCTCAGCCGGTCCTGGTCCTGTGGCATCAGAGTCAGACCGAGGCGCCTGTGGTGGGTGTTGGGCTATCAGCCGGTCCTGGTCCTGTGGCATCAGAGTCAGACCGAGGCTCCTGCGGTGGGTGTTGGGCTATCAGCCGGTCCTGGTCCTGTGGCATCAGAGTCAGACCGAGGCGCCTGCGGTGGGTGTTGGGCTATCAGCCGGTCCTGGTCCTGTGGCATCAGAGTCAGACCGAGGCTCCTGTGGTGGGTGCAGCGCTCAAAGGAGACCTGGAGAGCCTTCCAGGAATCCCTGAAACGGGCCGGTGGGCGACAGAAGGTGAGCGCAGACCGCCACCGTAGTGAGGCCCCCGTGTTCGCACCGGGGGACAGGGTCTGGCTCTCGACCCGAAACCTGCCCCTCCGCCTGCCCTGCCGGAAGCTGGGCCCGCGGTTTGTGGGGCCATTTAAAGTCCTGAGGAGAATAAACAAGGTGTGTTATAGGTTACAGCTCCCCCTTACTATCGTATTAACCCCTCGTTTCATGTGTCTCTCCTCAGGTCGGTGGTAGCTGGTCCACTGCAGGACGTTGAGGTGTGGGAGGTCCCTCCACACCCCCTGGATATCGATGGGGGTCCGGCGTACACTGTACGTTCCATCCTGGACTCTAGATGTCGGGTGGGGGGCCTACAGTACCTCGTGTATTGGGAGGGGTACGGTCCGGAGGAGAGATGCTGGGTGCCGGTGGAGGACATATTGGACCTTATCTCTGCTGAGTGAGTTTCACCGCCTCCATCCTGATCGCCCTGCGCCTCGCCCTCCGGGTCGTCCCTGGTAGCTGCCACCGATCCTTTTTCCTTTTCATTTGGTTATGTCTGTCTTGTGTTTCACCTGTGTTCTATTTCGGTAATTAGGAGGGGTATTTAAATCTCGCCATTTCCTCTGGGTTTTGTGCGGGATTGTTTCGTTTGCTGTCATTTAGTTTGGGGTTTTTCCCCGGAAGGTGTCATGGTGGTTTGAGGCTACTGTTGTAGTCCTGCTTATCCTGTTCTTTGGACCTTGTTCATTAAACACCATTTTCGAAACATGCTTTCTCCTGCGCCTGACTCCACACCCACATCTCCTTTTGGAATTAGTTGACAATATTAATGTATCCAACAGCAACAATATAATTGGTGTACTGCTGTGAAACAAAGTACCCTTGCAAAATGTGTAAAATAAGAATGCCGTTTTATAGCTTGTAAGTATGAGACGAAAAATGTCAAGTGCAGCCCTCTACAGTGAAAAGTATTCTAAATGGAATGGCTAATGTGTGCTATTATATCATACCTGACATCCAGTCAAACTAATCATCCTTCCCAGCCAACCAGCAGGCTGAGGGACAAGGCATGTGCAGACAGGGGTGTTCTGACTCCCCCCCAGACCTACACTCCCAGGCAGGGGTGTTCTGACTCCCCCCTCCCCCCCAGGCCTACACTCCCAGGCAGGGGTGTTCTGACTCCTCTCTCCCCCCAGGCCTACACTCCCAGACAGGGGTGTTCTGACTCCCCCCTCCCCCCAGGCCTACACTCCCAGGCAGGGGTGTTCTGACTCCCCCCTCCCCCCAGGTCTACACTCCCAGACAGGGGTGTTCTGACTCCCCCCTCCCCCCCAGGCCTACACTCCCAGACAGGGGTGTTCTGACTCCCCCCTCCCCCCAGGCCTACACTCCCAGACATGGGTGTTCTGACTCCCCCCTCACCCCTAGGCCTACACTCCCAGACAGGGGTGTTCTGACTCCCCCCTCCCCCCAGGCCTACACTCCCAGGCAGGGGTCCGCCTGCTTTTTTACCCATCATTCTGCTCTTGACAGACTGTCAGATTTAAGTCCCAACCAACACGTCTCTGGTATTCACTGTGTTGACAAAGAATAACATATTTTGTTGTGTGTCAATGTCATTGGCCACTGGACTGGGACGTGGTTACCTCTGTGTGTAATCGTCAAGCAGAGAGCCACTGGTGGAAGCTGCGTCCAAATTATGCATGGAAATATGTAGGTGAAACACATGGGGACATGCAGGCCTGTTGACACCCAGTCTTTTAATATGTTTGAATTGGCACATGAATTAATGTTAGGTAAGCCCATAGTTCAGGTTTAATTTCATTTGTGTCAGGTTACCCTCTCCCCCTTTCCCACTGACCTCTCTCTCCATGACCGTTGCCATGCCGATTGTTCCTGCCTGCCATCCATTATTTGGTCAGTGTTTTGACATCCTGCTTGCTGTTAAATGCTGGGTTAGAGGTGCTGCTAGGTCAGCGTTGGCGCATCGGGATGAATAACGACAGCAGCAACAGCAGTACATGCCAATCGTTGTCTACAATGCTTTAATAGACAATGTGTTTGACGTAAGGAATTTATGTGCACCAGTGTGCATGCATTAGATTGTGTGTCTGTGTGTGTGCTAGGTGTGTGTTTTGTTATGGAGAACACGTGTGGGGGAATTAAGATATCTACCTTATTAGACTCCCATCATACCATTCCCTTCAGATGACTGAAATGAAGTAGCCCAAACTGCAAGAGTCCAAATCAAGTAGAAGTCCTGTACTGTAGCCTCAGCACAGAGTGTGACAGAGGAGCGTTTGTTAGCAGGCTCATGGTCTCTGTGCTGAGGACAGAGGTTGCAATGCTGCGGTGCCAAACTGTGGAAGTGGGTCAGTGCGCAGTCACACAGTGGTTTTAACACATACATCACATCACGTATGCACCTGTACAAACACACAGAGCAGTGCTGGCATGGAGTCACCCTCCAAATATGGACACAAACTCTAAATAGTGGGCCACTTTTCACCAACAGAAAATGCTCTGTGATGGGCTTTCATTCCTTCTCAATGGTAGGTTCTGTTTCCAATATACCCAAGACGAGACAGAACAGGGCTATGAGTCAGCTTACCGAACCAGATGATCACTGCATCCATGATAGGCTCTGGTTCTACGTTGAGAAATGTCTCTTAGTATATGATATATTTTGTGGCTATTAGTACATTGTGCCTGTAATAATAATTAAATCATGATTGATTATTTGTTTATATCTCCTGTGCTAGTCTAAGGTGAGGTGAATTTTAATGACTGTTTATTTTATTAAAATAATGTGTAATGGTTTGTGTTCTACGGTATAGTTATCCCCTAAATAGAGAGTATTTTTCTACTATTTGGTCTTTTGACCAATCACATCAGATATTTTAACATCAGCTCTTTTTCAAGCTGATCTGATTGGTCAAAAGACTAATTGGTGAAAAAAGGATCAGAATTGGGCTGCCTGTCTAAACGCAGCCTATGTGTGTTCTACACCACTTTATACAGTATTTAGGGACCTAGCCTACTACTTTGACTCAGTATGTTAAGTACACATACTTTAGAATGCAGACAAAATATTGTGCCCAAGGCAGTATCGTGTTGAGTTTAGCATGTCTGGACTAGAGGTGTAGGCTCTCTTAACACCATGATGGTTTAAGTCAGAGGTCTCTTTGTCCAAGGCTTTATTTGGAGCACTATGCTATGCCACCATTATTCTAGAGATCAGAAAAGACACACAATGAGGTCTTACAGCATAAACCATTCTAGTTTCTGATTATTCTTATTTATATCATGGTTAATGTCACAGACAAAATGTATTATCAGACACAGACAGAGTGATGGACTCCAGACATGGTAAATGAACAATAACAAACGATGACAGCCACTGAGTGGAACCGTGGGTTGGATCTGGGGTTCTGGAGAGCATCAGAGGTATAGGGAAGGTCTCATTCCTCCCCTTGGTTCACACACAGCCATCTGCTTTCATCTGCTTATCAGCCCCCAATAGAGCCATAGTAGGGCCAGAACAACACCACAGGCTGGGTGGATGGACTAGCACACCCAAGATCACTGGTAAGATGGTAAACACAGGCAGGGTCTATATATGGCTCACCCATCTATACCCTTCACCCATCTATACAGAAGGAGGCAGTACAGAGAAAACTGTGCTAATTAAAGCAGTCAATGGGGAAAGGCTTCTATTGTATGCTAGCATCTTGATTAATGTTGGTTTGTTGGGCCTTTAACAACTTTACCTCACTGTGTAAATGTTTTAACATTTTTACTCACATTGTCTAAACATGTCTTGACCATGTCTGAAATATGAAAGGCTGAATGTCAGAGTGGGTAGACCACACTGTCGCTACCCCATGTCGCTCAAACCTTCACAACATGTCTGACCTCAAATAAACAACATGTTCAGTATTAAGTTTGGTTTGTTTCATGTATTAATAAATTGCACTAGCCTTGTAAAGTTTAACAGCTGTTACGTTGCTCATTTCCACTTTGCTGCGTGGCTGATGTTTACAGTGGAAAATGTCCCCGACAGCAGGTCCTGTTATGAATATACTTGTTCTCATAAAACAACTTTTTTTTTGCTGTGGGATTTTCCCAATGCCAGCGTACGGGCCAGTCTCAACACTTTCTTCTCATCACGGGAAGCTTGTAAAGAGAAATCCCATTAAAACATTTTACTACCAGAACTTGATTAAGGAGCTTTTATTTCCAAAATAGAATAATAATCTTTATCTCAACCGCTACAGTCAGGGTTGCATAGAATGCTATTGTTTTAACTAGCATGTCTGTCAGGATGGACAACTCTACATGAAGATTGAGGCTGGAGCAAGTATAGATCAAAATAGAGCCATACCATTACAATATCTCCTTGACAAGGTAATCAGAGTTGTTAACTCTGAATGGCAATTTTAACAGTGTCAGTTCTCTAATGTTACCTGTAATCCTCTGAGGGAGCAGAACAGGCCTCAATCAGGAGCGGCTGGTTCACCTGTTGGAACAGCTGCTGAACAAACCGTCTGCTATTCGTTTTTGGGCTATTTTGGACAGTTTTGGAGGCACACTGAAAGGTTAACATCCCATTCTGAAGATTGTTGACTGCACCTGAGTGAGCCCAAAGCCAGCCTCACAATCCTGTATCTGTTCCCCAGAACCCGGCTAGAAATCTGTCAGCTAGACCTGAGTATATTCATACACTAACTGCCCTGGGCAACACCCGCAAAACACAATCACAGGATAACTCACATTTACACAGTATGCCTTGATACGTGAATAAGGATTTAAAAACTTGCAAACCACACTGACTTAACAACATTCATATGGTGTGTGCTGTGGATTTCTCCTCCCGACAGAGTTAAAGGCAAACTTTTCTGTGTCAAAAGGTGTTGACACCCGGTGTACAGTTGGGTGAAACATTATAGTCCCTTTTGGTAGCCTTGCCCCTTCATTTTCAGCACAATAATAAGCAAGTTTAGCTGCAATAATCAACAGCTGTGCGTGTCCAGCAGTGCAACAGATGTTCCCTAACCGCCTCCGGTGATTTAGCGCAGACACACTGTGGGAAAGAAGAGAGTTGCCTTATTTACATGATTTCAGCAGTTGAAATGTCCTGAGAGTAGTTATTTTTTAACACAAGCATTCATGCTCTCCATAAAAAGCAGCAGCTTGGTGCATGCCACTTTCACATTGATTAATGTTAATGACTGTTTTCACACTTAAGATATTGATGAGTGTGTTCCACTAAGCCGAAAGCAACTCTGTTAGTCATTAAACCCTTTTCAAAGAGATCTAATGTCCCCACAGTGCTTCGGCCCAAAGGCCGCATTTCACACACTCACACAGAGTTACTGTTCCCTGTGGTTGGCTCTGTCCTTGGCAGTTACAACACACACACAGTGCCAGGCAGGCCCAAGGAGGGGCAGGGGCGATGTGCCAACGGGTGCTGCATTCAGCATGCCTCACTGTCCGTTTAAACAAACATAATATCTTTCTAGACTCTTATCACTGGTTACCCAGGCCTATTACCTCAATCTAGCACAGGAATGAGACCTAATACTGAAGGCCTTATGGAAAATTATGCAGGTAAATTAAGAGATCCAGGGGTGTACCGTTTGCTCATGGAGAACCTTTAGAACATCCTGTGCTCATTTTGCCCTAGTCTGGTTTCAGGACCAGCAGTGACCGCAAAAAGTCAAATTAGCTTTGAAAATAATAACCTTAAGAGTAGTGTTTTCAGTGCTGCCAGTCTTAAACATCAACTTCTAGTACGGCCCAGTTCTACACCTTGGGTTGAATTGGCAGAGCAGTTTGTTGCATGGTCCCCACATTGCGGTTTTGTAGTTTACACCTTTCCTGCCATGGGTCGACTAGGCGGTGGTGGTTCTGTTTATTGATGTTTAAATATTCAGGAAGATAAACGCGTGAATTAGAGAGAGCACCTTGCGCCCACCCCACTCTGAGCACACCAGCAGGAACACTGAGCTACTGAGACCGCTTGATTCTTTTACATTAGATTGATTCAACAGAGGTATTCAGACCAGCTGAGACACTTTCCTCCAGAAAGAGAGGTTAATCCTAAAAGCTGTATTTGTTATAGTCCATTTGTAGAATCAATCAAATGATGAGGTTAGATTGTTAATTATAAACAGCATATTAGAATTATATTATAGAATTTGGCAAATTACAAAATGAAAGGCAGCGCGTAACATAGCTACAGTGCCTTGCGAAAGTATTCGGCCCCCTTGAACTTTGCGACCTGTTGCCACATTTCAGGCTTCAAACATAAAGATATACAACTGTATTTTTTTGTGAAGAATCAACAACAAGTGGGACACAATCATGAAGTGGAACGACATTTATTGGATATTTCAAACTTTTTTAACAAATCAAAAACTGAAAAATTGAGCGTGCAAAATTATTCAGCCCCTTTACTTTCAGTGCAGCAAACTCCCTCCAGAAGTTCAGTGAGGATCTCTGAATGATCCAATGTTGACCTAAATGACTAATGATGATAATGATGATAAATACAATCCACCTGTGTGTAATCAAGTCTCCGTATAAATGCACCTGCACTGTGATAGTCTCAGAGGTCCGTTAAAAGCGCAGAGAGCATCATGAAGAACAAGGAACACACCAGGCAGGTCCGAGATACTGTTGTGAAGAAGTTTAAAGCCGGATTTGGATACAAAAAGATTTCCAAAGCTTTAAACATCCCAAGGAGCACTGTGCAAGCGATAATATTGAAATGGAAGGAGTATCAGACCACTGCAAATCTACCAAGACCTGGCCGTCCCTCTAAACTTTCAGCTCATACAAGGAGAAGACTGATCAGAGATGCAGCCAAGAGGCCCATGATCACTCTGGATGAACTGCAGAGATCTACAGCTGAGGTGGGAGACTCTGTCCATAGGACAACAATCAGTCGTATATTGCACAAATCTGGCCTTTATGGAAGAGTGGCAAGAAGAAAGCCATTTCTTAAAGATATCCATAAAAAGTGTTGTTTAAAGTTTGCCACAAGCCACCTGGGAGACACACCAAACATGTGGAAGAAGGTGCTCTGGTCAGATGAAACCAAAATTGAACTTTTTGGCAACAATGCAAAACGTTATGTTTGGCGTAAAAGCAACACAGCTGAACACACCATCCCCACTGTCAAACATGGTGGTGGCAGCATCATGGTTTGGGCCTGCTTTTCTTCAGCAGGGACAGGGAAGATGGTTAAAATTGATGGGAAGATGGATGGAGCCAAATACAGGACCATTCTGGAAGAAAACCTGATGGAGTCTGCAAAAGACCTGAGACTGGGACGGAGATTTGTCTTCCAACAAGACAATGATCCAAAACATAAAGCAAAATCTACAATGGAATGGTTCAAAAATAAACATATCCAGGTATGGCCAAGTCAAAGTCCAGACCTGAATCCAATCGAGAATCTGTGGAAAGAACTGAAAACTGCTGTTCACAAATGCTCTCCATCCAACCTCACTGAGCTCGAGCTGTTTTGCAAGGAGGAATGGGAAAAACATTCAGTCTCTCGATGTGCAAAACTGATAGAGACATACCCCAAGCGACTTACAGCTGTAATCGCAGCAAAAGGTGGCGCTACAAAGTATTAACTTAAGGGGGCTGAATAATTTTGCACGCCCAATTTTTCAGTTTTTGATTTGTTAAAAAAGTTTGAAATATCCAATAAATGTCGTTCCACTTCATGATTGTGTCCCACTTGTTGTTGATTCTTCACAAAAAAATACAGTTTTATATCTTTATGTTTGAAGCCTGAAATGTGGCAAAAGGTCGCAAAGTTCAAGGGGGCCGAATACTTTCGCAAGGCACTGTATTTAACTGTAGAAATAATTCAACCGTGATATTTTGGTTCCTGTGGAGCTCAGCAGAGAAAAACAATTATGAGAGTGAAATTACTATACAATATATCTTCATTAGATACATAGTTGTTCAGCAAGACACTGCTTTTCCACATGAGTGTCTCATTGTCAGTGAGATGAGTTGGGAAGACAAGGGAGGGAAGACCGAGGTATGTGCTGAGCACAGCCCCTCTGCAAAGTCCTCCTCCGTTTCAGGTGAATGAATAACAGCACAAGCAGTGGTGCTCACTGGATACGGCCGTTCCACTACTTTAGAACATTCTTCAGTGGCATTAGAAAATATTTAGAGTGGGAGGGACAGAGAGAAATCCAAGACATAAACACATGGACCTGGGAGGGCTAACTGGGTCTGGAGGAGCAGCTGCTGCTGCTGTGCCCTGGAATGTGTACAAGCACACCACTATAGCCCATCATCCTCAGTCTCTCCTTCCTTCCCTCCCTCTCTCTCCCACCCTCTCTCTCAATTCAATTCAATTTCAATTTACGGGCTTTATTGGCATGGGAAACATGTTGTTTACATTGCCAAAGCAAGTGAATTAGACAATAAACAAAAGTGAAATAAACAAAAATGAAAAGTAAACATTACAGTCACAGAAGTTCCAAAACAATAAAGACATTTCAAATGTCATATTATGTCTATATACAGTGTAGTAACGATGTGCAAATAGTTAAAGTACAAAAGGGAAAATAAATAAACATAAATATGGGTTTTATTTACAATGGTGTTTGTTCGTCACTGGTTGACCTTTTCTTGTGGGAACAGGTCACAAATCTTGCTGCTGTGATGTCACACTGTGATATTTCACCCAGTAGATATGGGAGTTTATCAACATTGGGCCTGTTTTCAAATTCTTTGTGGATCTGTGTAATCTGAGGGAAATACAGTATGTCTCTCTAATATGGTCATACATTTGGCAGGAGGTTAGGAAGTGCAGCTCAGTTTCCACCTCATTTTGTGGGCAGTGTGCACATAGCCTGTCTTATCTTGAGAGCCATGTCTACCTACGGCTGCCTTTCTCAATAGCAAGGCTATGCTCACTGAGGCTGTACATAGTCAAAGCTTTCCTTAAGTTTGGGTCAGTCACAGTGGTCAGTTATTCTGCCACTGTGTACTTTCTTTTTACAACCCAAATAGCATTCTAGTTTGCTCAGATTTTTCACATTCTTTCCAATGTGTCAAGTAAATATATTTTTATTTCTCATGATTTGGTTGGGTCTAATTGTGTTGCTGTCCTGGGGCTCTGTGGGGTCTGTTTGTGAACAGAGCCCCAGGGCCAGCTTGCTTAGGGGATGGACTCTTCTCCAGGTTCATCTCTGTAGGTGATGGCTTTGTTATTGAAGGTTTGGGAATCGCCTCTTTTTAAAGTAACTGTCCAGTGAAAATCGCACCTTTAAAAGTTGTCTGTTGATGATCATATGATGCAAATTTATATCAGGGGACCAATAAAGTAATATTTACCCAATTATTTTCTATTCTATAACCAGTCAGACATGGGGCAGCACACAGTCACAGAGGCACTAGAAAAATGTAGCACCTGACATACAGAACAATAGAAATCACTAGCTACAGAAAAGCTGCTTTTAACATCCTTAATTACATTTTTTTGAAGGAACACTATTTCACTTCTATTGTAATGAATTATAGGCCCGGGATACACTGGCCAGTTACTTTATAGATCAATGCTGTTAGATAATGATTCCAAAATGATATGCAAATGCATTAGTTCTGTACAGACCTGTGCAGTGCGGTGCCCAACCTAGTAGCAGATTTGCTGCCTGCAGGCCATTAAAAGTGCAAGTCAGAACACTGTTTAAATGTCATCTGGTGTTACACTTTCAGCGTTATCAAAGTCAGGAGGCTGTGCTTGCTGCCAACCACTTGATTCACTGGGAAACCTTGTGCCAAAGAAGTGAAATCCAAACAGACAAAGGAGTGATTTATGCTAAGGTGGATTGAGAGAGTTTTTAAATTGGTCCTTTGGCACAAAATGGTATTATATATATTTTACAGTATGATATTTGATAATGTTTTCTATTCCCCCCAAAAACGAGTTTCTTATCACAAAGCTGTAATTGTTAGGTTCACAAAAAAGAGCCCGTGAATAAAAAAAGAGCCTATGAAAGTTTATGGACTTTGGTTTGTGTGTCCTGGGAAAAATGTGCATGCATTTTGTCAAACCAGAGGTTACCCACTCATTTCAATTGCAGATCATTAAAGGGGTATTTCTGATGAATGTAAAGTCTAAGTGTTTCTGGCTAGGTGTAGCTCATGATAATGAGAGTGAGTGAGTGGCAGATAAAGCCTCTTTTCATTGAGTGCTCTGAGCCAAAGAAGTGGACCTGTGAGGCAGAACCATGCCCTTGGCTCAATTAAAATACACCATGGAAAGTATTTCCTGAAATGAAACTCAATCTCATTTTCTACTTAACAGCAGACTATAGACCCACTTAGGGATCATCCCTAAAGTTCTGGTTTGGAGTTGTTTCTAGAGGGGTTGGTAAAGAAAAACACTGTTTCCAACCCAATGAGCGCTTTTTATATTTGTTGTTGAATTATGGTGACATCAGAATCAGACAGACCAATGTTTCAGTTACATGGTTGAAAAGGAGAGTTCTTTAGAAGTGACAATAACAACATTGTGGATCAATCTCTGTACAATTCAATGATTTTTATCTGAACCGTTCAGACTGTGGCAGGGCCCCTCTGTTGCCAAGCAGCCTTCCTTCAGAGGAGATGAGTGGAGTGGCAGCCAAGGACAACAGTGGCGTTACTGAAGATGATGTCGCGGTGGAAGCCATAATCCATGGCTTTCCTATGCCGGCTAGTTTCAGAGAGCACAGCTGGTGTTGGGTTTCCCCCGAGGCAGCTGGGCCCAGAGGGGTTGTGGTCCCATTCAGTTCCCATTGAAAGAGGATAGTCAATAGAAGTCCTCCATGGGGCCCCTTGGATCTCGCCACTGAAGATGTGCACAGCCGACACACAGTGAGGCTATTCTCTGGTCCTGCTACTGCAGAGGTCTCAGTGACAGACAGGCCTGCAGAGAGCAGCTGGATAACCCTGGGGAACAGGTGAGCACTTAAGTCACACCTTCAGGCCCGGGGAAAGAATGGGGAGTGGACTGTCAGGGACCAGGATGGGAAACCAGCTTGGCACCCGTGTGGAGGGATAGTAGATTTGGACCAGGCTCGAGAAGAGGTATATTGGAATGGCATAGAGGGGTAGCTAGTAGAATAGTCCAAGGAAGGTAATGTTTCACAGAGATAGGGCATGGAGTGTGTGGAGCTTGACTTTAATTCTAGGAGACAGGTACCAGGCTAGTTGACTGACTCCATTCACTTTCCCTGCAGAGTAAGGGGACAACTTTAGGAAAAGCCTTGACAGTGCGTTGATTGGGCCATTTCATCAATCTCGCTGATCTACAGTTTCTCAATTGGTGAAGGTTTCAGGGTTGAAATGGTTTCCTTATATTTTGCCTGGCCACGCAGACGGTGGAAAACAGCTCTGAAGCCCGTTTTGCTTGGCGAGGTAGGTCTGTTTTATTTGGAGGCCTGTGCTAAAGGATGAGTAGTCCTGCTCGTCTGGAGCAGGCCCAAGGCATTTGGAGATCACACAGGCACTAAAATCCATATGTGAGATATATAAACGGCATCCAGTGTTTATTTACGGCATATGATCACTCAGCATGTACCGCATGCTTGCTAGCTCCACACCGGAAAGAGAGAGGAGAGGAGTCGAACATTCCTGCGTCGGGTATAGGAGTACACTGTTAGAAACAAAAGAAAACCTCAAAGGGTTCTTCGGCTGTCCCCATAGAAGAACCTTTTGAATAACAATTTATGGTTGCAGGTACAGAGGGTTCAACCTGGAACCCAAAAGGGTTCTACCTAGAATCAAACAGGGTTCTCCTATTGGTCAGCCAAAGAACCCTTTTGGAACCATTTTTTCTAAAAGTGTACTATATGAGATAATTTGTTGAAGTCTGTCACACCAAGAGGTGTCTCACCTTTTGGGGACCCTGTACTTAGCATTCATGATAAGAAGAGCCATGCTGAGCCAATACGGTTCCCCGGTCCACACATTATCTACCGGTCACCTGTCCAGTTCTAAAAAAGGTTTAATGTTGTGTTTGATGTGTTCATGTGTGTTTGTAAGGGCTTCCATCACTTGCAGGATCAAAAATTGTGCCTGCTACTGTAGGATCGGCTGCAGAAATGTCAGATTACTGTACTCAGTATATTTCTAAAGACATTACTCACAGCATGGGGTCCTCCTGCTTATGTAGTGAACGAGCCTGTAGGCCCGAAGTGGTTTCCTACCAAACCTGCAATAGCCACGTCTCACAGAGGATTGCCTCAGTTCGATCAGTAAGAAAACAGCTCTCATCATGTGAGCCTGAGTCTGAATCATCCTCTCACTTTTTGGGGACCCTGTACTTAGCGTTCATGGTAAGAAGAGCCATGCTGAGCCAATATGGTTCCCCGGTCCACAATACAGACATACGAATGTTATGAATTATGAGTCTTTGATTCACTCCTGACTCGATCTTCTGATGCTTATGATGGATAAAAACAAGGAAGCGAAATGTGTAATTCAGCAGAATCCTCTTTATTATTACTACACACTGGAAAAGAAACCCTCTATTGAAAACAGCGTAAAAAGTATTCAATTTCTGTGGAAAAACAAAAATTATGTGAGCTCTATCTGTGAGCAGTGAATATGGTGGTAAAGTAGTGAGTGTTGAGGTGGTTGAAATAGGAGCCTGGAGGATTTTCAGTCTGCTCTGAGTCCAGGAAAGTCAGGTCTGCTTTGCTTTTCTGCTGGTATCATTCCAGCTTTTGATCTGTGTGGAATTATGTCCATCACAAATAAGACTGTATATACAGTACTTTACCATTCAAAGATGGCCCAAGGTAAGGTTTTGTGCAGATTTGAGTGTCCAGAGAAAAATATGGAAAGTAGCTTATCCAGACTCTACTCAATGCATGTACACTACATGGCCAAAAGTATGTGGACACATGCTTGTCAAAAATCTAATTCCAAAATCATGGGCATTAATATGGAGTTGGTCTTCCCTTTGCTGCTATAAACAGCCTCCACTCTTCTGGGAAGGCATTGCTGCGGGAACTTGTTTCCATTCAGCCACAAGATCATTAGTGAGGTCGGGCACTGAAGTTGGGTGATTAGGCCTGGCTCTCAGTCAGCGGTACAATTCATCCTAAAGGTGTTCACTGGGTTTGATGTCAGGGCTCTATGCAAGCCAGTCAAGTTCTTCCACACCAATCTCGACAAACCATTTCTGTATGGACCTCGCTTTGTGCACGGGGGAATTGTAATGCGGAAACAGGAAAGGGCCTTCCCAAACTGTTACCGCAAAGTTGGAAGCACAGAATGGTCTACAATGTCATTGTATTCTGTAGCTTTAAAGATTTATTTTCCCTGGAAATAAGGGGCTTAGTCCGAACCATGAAAAACAGCCCCAGACCACTACTCCTCCTCCACCAAACGTTACAGTTGGCACTATGCATTGGGACAAGTAGCATTCTCCTGGCATCCGCCTGGCATCCGCCAAACCCACATTAGTCCATCGGACTGCCAGATGGTGAAGCGGGATTGATCACTCCAGAGAACGTGTTTCGCTGCTCCAGAGTCCAATGGCAGCGGACTTTACACAACTCCAGCCGATGCTTGGCATTGTGCATGGTGATCTTAGGCTTGTGTGTGGCTGCTCGGCCATGGAAACCCATTTCATGAAGCTTCCAACCAATAGTTATTGTAGTGACGTTGTTTCCAGAGGCAGTTTGAAACTCAGTAGTGAGTGTTGCAACCGAGGACAGACGATTTGTATGTGCTACGCGCTTCAGCACTCGGGGGTCCTGTTCTGTTCTGTGAGCTTGTGTGGCCTACCACATTGTGGCTGAGCTGTTGTTGCTCTTAGACATTTCCACTTCACAATAACAGCACTTACAGTTGACCGGGGCAGCTCTGGCAGGGCAGAAATTTAACAAACTGACTTGTTGGAAAGGTGGCATCCTATGACAATGCTGCGTTAAAAGTCACTAAGCTCTTCAGTACCGGTCATTCTATTGCCAATGTTTGTCTATGTTGATTGCATGGCTGTGTGCTCGATTTTATACACCGGTCAGCAACGGGTGAGGCTTAACTAGCCAAATAGCCAAATCCACTAATTTGAAGGAGTGTTATCACAATGTCTCTTCTAATGTATGTTAAAAGCTTAATTATACAGTAATTTTGCAGTAACATTTCCCCAATAAAGCATGTTGTGTGGGCGCAGCATTACAACCACTTCTGAGGATGGTGTTGGTGGCAATAAGCGCTGGTAATTAAAGTGTGGCTGTGAATAGTATTAGCACCATTATTCTCCCTGGACTGTAAAAATGAGTCTGCCTGAAAGCACGCATTTCTCTCATAGTCCACCCTCATTACCAGAATATAAGGAAAGTGGTTTTGGGAAAGGTGAAGCAAGCAGTCCTAGTAAACCTTTCCATGTAGACCTATACAGTATGTAACTTGTTGACTAAATCTCTGCTCTCTCTCCTCCCACTGTGATTATGTTTGCTTTCCAGAGAACAGCAGATTGGGATCAGAATTGATTGAATATGTCCGTAACACACCAGCCAGCTGGTCTGCGAAGGCTCTGAGGACTCAGCTGGGGATGCCGTCTGGGCCTGCAGCCCTGCAAAGGTTGACACATTTAAATGTTTTACTCACATCGGCTGCAGTGAAGGAGAGCCTGCTGGTTTTGGTAGCGGGTCGTGTCAGTGGCACTGTATTGTCCTCAAAGTGAGCAAAGAAGTTGTTTAGTCTGTCTGGGAGCAAGACATCCTGGTCCGCGACGGGGCTGGTTTTCCTTTTGTAGTCGGTGATTGACTGTAGACCCTGCCACATACCTCTTGTGTCTGAGCCGTTGAATTGTGACTCTACTTTGTCTCTCTACTGACGCTTAGCTTGTTTGATTGCCTTGCGGAGGGAATAGCTACACTGTTTGTATTCGGTCATGTTACCGGTCACCTTGCCCTGATTAAAAGCAGTGGTTCGCTCTTTCAGTTTTGCTGCCATCAATCCACGGTTTCTGGTTTGGGAATGTTTTAATAGACGCTGTGGGCACGACATCACCGATGCACTTGCTAATAAACCAGCTCACCAAATCAGCGTATTCATCAATGTTGTTGTTCGACGCAGTGCGGAACATATCCCAGTCCACGTGATCCAAGCAATCTTGAAGCGTGGAATCCGATTGGTCGGACCAGCGTTGGACAGACCTGAGCGCGGGAGCTTCCTGTTTAACTTTCTGTCTATAGGCTGGGAGCAACAAAATGGAGTCGTGGTCAGCTTTTCCGTAAGGAGGGCGGGGGAGGGCCTTATATGCGTCGCGGAAGTTATAATAACAATGATCTAGGGGTTTGCCAGCCCTGCTTGCACAATCGATATGCTGATAGAATTTAGGGAGCCTTGTTTTCATATTAGCCTTGTTAAAATCCCCAGTTACAATAAATGCAGCCTCAGGATATGTGGTTTCCAGTTTACATAGAGTCAAATTAAGTTCTTTCAGGGCTGTCGATGTGTCTGCTTAGGGAGGGGAATATACACGACTGTGATTATGATCAAAGAGAATTCACTAGGTAGATAATGCAGTCGGCATTTGATTGTGAGGAATTCTAAGTCAGGTGAACAGAAATACTTGAGTTCCTGTATGTTGTTATGATCACACCACGTCTCGTTAATCATAAGGCATACACCCCCGCCCTTCTTCTTACCAGAAAGTTGTTTGTTTCTGTCAGCGCGATGCGTGAAGAAACCAGCTGGCTGTACCGACTCCGATAGCGTGTTTCGAGTGAGCCATGTTTTCGTGAAACAAAGAACGTTACAGTCTCGAATGTCTCTCTGGAATGCTACCCTTGCTCGGATTTCGTCTACCTTGTTGTCAAGAGACTGGACATTGGCGAGTAGTATGCTTGAGAGCGGTGCGCGATGTGCCCGTCTACGGAGCCTGACCAGAAGACCGCTCCGTCTGCCCCTTCTACGGCGCCGTTGTTTTATGTCGCCGGCTGGGTATGGTCCGTTGTCCTGGGTGGTGGGCAAAACAGAGGATCCGCTTCGGGAAAGTCGTATTCCTGGTCGTAATGTTGGTGAGTTGACGTTGCCCTTATATCCAATAGTTCCCACTGACTGTATGTAATAAAACCTAAGATTACCTGGGTAACAATGTAAGAAATAACACATAAAAAAATAAATACTGCATAGTTTCCTAGGAACGCGAAGCGAGGCAACCAACAACAAGCACTGCAGCAGTTATGAATGAGTAGGAAAGTGTATCTATAGGCTTGCATTGTTTTATTAGTGGCTTGGGTCTTTTTAAATATCAAGGAATATTTCACTTTCTCTGTTCACAGGAGTAACAACCTGAATTTGTGCATGATGCTGAAATAATGCTGTGCGACTGGAGTTTCGCCATCAGCTGGAACGTCTGTCCCTTTTTGTTGAAAGGCAGACCCTCAGTCTGCTGATCTCTCCTTCCGCCTAGACTGGCCATCAGGTGCAGGCTCCATCAGCCCAGTAAAATAAAAAGCTAATTATTTAAATGTATGCTCACTCAGTTGTGCTTCCCAAGTAATACAACAACGGCTCTATTACCGGTGTGATTACAGAGCCTACACAACAATGCATTGGCAGGGCAATTCAAGCAAAGCTCTGGCCACATGTACAATCCTCATGCCTCCTTCCAGCATGCCTAAGGCACGTTCACGCAGATGAGCAGGGACCCTTTCAGAGTCAGTAGAACAGCCTCTTTAGTGTCCTACATTTTCGTTAACTGTGACCTTAATTGCCTGCCGTCCGTAAGCTGTTAGTGTCTTAACGACATGTGCATGTTCATTAATTGTGTATGGTTCATTAAACAAGCATGGTAAACAGTGTTTTTTTTTAAATGAATTATCTTTGAAAGACAGGGTCCTGAAAAATTGACATTTATTTTTATGCTGAGTTTATATGCATCTGTGCCATTTACTTTGAACTGAACTGTGTTTACAGCATGAGCGGTCATGAGTAGATGCACTTGTTTTGAGATCAACGCGAGAGCTGCATGTGCACATGTTGTTCATATCCTTTGCCAGTTAGTGAGTTATTATCCCAATTATTGATCATTTGTATTTAGCAATAAGTGTGTGATTGCTTCCAACAAGAGCACTAGACATCTTTGAAAAGCGAGTCAGGTGAAGAGCTTTTTTGTGTGTCTTAAACAGTGTTGTATTTTGAGACAGCTTATTCAAGCCTAAGTAGCCAATAGGTTGAGGGTAGCAAAATCTGTCTGATTCTCTGTAATAATGGTATGAGAATAATGATGCATTTTATTTTGTAAAGTGGTTTCTTGCATCAAACATCACAACATTTTCCATCATTTCCTTGTCTGAAGGACAAGTGGATAAACAGGTTCATGTCAGGCCCTGCATGTTTTGTTTAAAAAAAATTGACCTACATTGAACACCACACATTGGCTGCTACTGTAGGCTGAATGATGGAACAGCTAATTAAAATGTTATGGGATGCATTTTCTCCATTGTTTTTGATGGTAGGCCTACGTTATGATCAAATAGCCACAATAGCCTACTTGGCCACTGTTAAAACGGTAACTTAAAGCAGGTACAGCTTCAGTGTTCACAGTAAACGCGCACTGGAAGTTGCACAACATTTTCACAACATTTGAGTTTATGCTCAGAAGACCTGAAATTTGCTCTGTGCCGAAAAAAAATGACAGGGAACTTTGGTAGTGACATTAGATTTGGGCGGTGGTGGGGTCACCATAAATTATTGCGGAAAAAAATGGGGTCACCAGAAATTCAGGGGGAAAACAAAGGGGTCCCCCTGAAAAAGTTATAACACAGCTTAATACCACTGCTGAACAGTAACTGTCCCCCCCACTCATCTTACAGTAACTGTCCCCCCCTCCAGTCTTACAGTATGTCTTTGTGTGTTCCAGCTGCTACTACATATATTCTCTAAAAGGACATAGACAAATACTTCCATACCTTAAAGCAGTGAACAAAGGCAAAGACTAAAGCCTCTGGGAGGTCCCATTTACCATTTAAGAGAAAGTGGGAATAGCCTCAACATCTGGTTCAAACATGATGAGATGCCTTACCAGAACTGGTGTCTTTTTAGGGTATAGGGGGTTACAGCAGGCGTATAGAAAATGTAGCAAGAGAGACCAAAGTAATTTTTTGTGTTCTGGGTGTATTGAAAGCAGTTTAGAGTTGATGGCACATGTTAAATAGTACTCTACTAGTTGAGAACCAGTCAAAACGAGGTATACATCTAACATATTTAGGGTGAAATGCACCATTATGAACTTGAAGTAATAAAAAAATAAAAAATAAATGCAGTTACTTTAAATGGACTGGTAGACTTGCTGGCTTTGAAGTGATCAAATAAATGACACATTGATTTCAATATTGGAGTGATTACAACTATTTTTCCACAAAAAAATAGAAACTTGGCAAATGTAATTAGTTTTTCAGAGTTTTAGGGCATTTAGCCTTGCCAACCTCAATATAATAACTGTAAAACTATTACAACCTGAAAAGTGTTGGTATTGGCAGCTGGTCAGAGCGGAGGCAGTAAAACCCAGCCTTATTAGATGCTGTACTGCCACATCCATAATGTGATTGGATTTCAATGGTATTTCAGGGCATCGGACACAGCAGGTCTGAGTGTCTCTATTAACTCTGATGTGCCAACTAAGAGCCTATCATCCTCCACATTCTTCATTCTCCAGTTGAGCTATTTCATATGTTTTTTATTTTTTATCTTCCTCTCTCTGTCCTTGACCGACCGACTGCCTGCTGATGTAACAAAAGCTTAATAGTTCAGTCGAATTACTTTCCCGCCAGTGTGCCCTAGCTGCGCCTCCCTATGACAGTTTTGGGCTCTTTTCCAACACCCGTCTGTAAGGCATCACTCTGAACATGTCTGAAGACACAGCTAAATTGAGTGTTGTTTTAAAGAATGTATTTCCTTGCCTTCGTAATAAAATACAAATCTCAATCTGCAGTCCTAGTGGGCAGTAAATCACTGGCACGTTTATGGGGCCTGCCAGCTTGTTAAAGGAAATCAGACAATGGACGGCTCTGGCATGGGGGAGTGCTTGGGAAGTGTGGGGAAGGACATTTTTCAGCTGGACTTATTCAGCACCCCATCACTGTTACAGATACTGTACACTGATTCTCCTAAGTGAGATGTGTGGACCTGCTTTTTTTCTGGACAATCTAGTTCCTTTATGAAACTTTGGAACACAAAAAGTCTAATTCTTGACCTACAGTGCCTTCGGAAAGTATTCAGACCCCTTGACTTTTTCCACATTTTGTTATGTTACAGCCTTGTTCTAAAATTGATTTTTTTTAAAGTCAGCAATCCACACACTAGACCTCATAACGACAATGTGAAAACAGGTTTAGATTTTTTTTTGCAAATGTATAATTAAAACAGAAATACCTTATTTACATAAGTATTCAGACCCTTTGCTATGAGATTCAAAAATTGAGCTTAGGTGCATCCTGTTTCCAAATAAAGTGACATTTTATTGGTCACATACACATGGTTAGCAGATGTTATTTTGAGTGTAGCGAAATGCTTCCATTGATCATCCTTGAGATATTTCTACAACTTGATAGGAGTCCACCTGTGGTAAATTCAATTGATTGGACATGATTTGGAAAGGCACACACCTGTCTATAAAAGGTCCCACAGCTGACATTGCATGTCAGAGCAAAACCCAAGCCAGGAATTGTCCATAGAGCTCAGAGACAGGATTTTGTCAAGGCACAGATCTGGGAAAGGGTACCAAAAAATGTCTACAGCATTTAAGGTCCCGAAGAACACAGTGGCCTCCATAATTCTTAAACAGAAGAAGTTTGGAACCACCAAGACTCCTCTTAGAGCTGGCAACCCGGCCAAACTGTGCAATCGGGGGAGAAGGGTCTTGGTCAGGGAGGTGACCGAGAACCTGATGGTCACTCTGACAGAGCTCCAGAGTTCCTCTGTGGAGATGGGAGAACCTTCCAGAAAGACAACCATCTTTGCAGCACACCACCAATCAGGTCTTTATGATAGTGTGGCCAGACGGCAGCCACTCCTCAATAAAAGGCACATGACAGTCCGCTTGGAGTTTGAAAAAAGGCATCTAAAGGACTCTCAGACCATGAGAAACAAGATTCTCTGGTCTGATGAAACCAAGATTGAACTCTTTGGCATGAATTCCAAGCGTCACATCTGGATAAAATCTGACACCATCCCTATGATGAAGCATGGTCGTGGCAGCATCATGCTGTGGGGATGTTTTTCAGCAGCAGGGACTGGGAGAGTAGTCAGGACCAAGACAAAGATGAACGGAGCAAAGTAGAGAGAGATCCTTGATAAAAACTTGCTCCAGAGCGCTCAGGATTTCAGACTTAGGCGAAGGTTCACCTTCCAACAGGACAATGACCTTAAGCACACAGCCAAGACAACGCAAGACTGGCTTTGGGACAAGTCTCTGAATGTCCTTGAGTGGCCCAGCCAGAGCCCAGACTTGAACCTGATCGAATAACTCTGGAGAGACCTGAAAATAGCTGTGCAGCAACGCTCCCCATCTAACCTGATCGAGTTTGAGAGGATCTTCAGAGAGGAATGGAAGAAACTCCCCAAATGCAGGTCTTCCAAGCATGTAGCGTCATACCCAAGAAGAATTGAGGCTGTAATCGCTGCCAAAGGTGCTTCAACAAAGTACTGAGTAAAGGGTCTGATTACTTATGTAAATGTGATATTTCATTTATTTTTTTTACATTTGCAAACATTTCTAAAAACCTGTTTTTGCTTTGTCATTATGGGGTATTGTGTGTAGACTGATGAAGGGAAAAAACTATTTAATCAATTTTAGAATAAGGCTGTAATGTACTTTCCGAATGCACTTTTTGCCCAAAAGGTTGACAATGCAAGCATAAACAAAACACAGCAGTGTAAAGGGCACTGAGGACTTTCGCAAAATAAAAGCCAATGTCAGGGAAGGAGCTCTCCACATTGATCAATGTCCATGGCCATACACTCAATCATTGCTCCATAATAAACTTGACATAAAACATGTTGAAACTGGATTACAACCCATTTGGCATTTTATTTTCTTGTGCAAAATAATGTAGCGTATTCATAGTATGTTTAAACAGCTGATACGTTAAATCAAGGCAGTCTTGGAAGGCACTACAGCTAAATATATTGGAATGTGTTTTAATAAATGAATGTATTACTCAAACATTATCTTTGGCTAATCTTTTATTTGGGAGAAGGAATCTACGTCAATATAAGGACAACACAAAAACACAACATTTCTGGTCCGGAGCATCATAACTAATTCTTGCAGCAAATAAAAAAAAGGGAACTGGTATAGGCTACAGCTCCAAACAATATATTTATGAAAAAATGGTTTTCCTTTTCCTAGAATGGAATGAAAGTGACAGATGATTATCAACAGCCTCTCCTGGAACCTGGTGTCCTGCTTTTCTGTGAACAGGTGTCTGAGTGGCACACACAGTGACACACTCACTCCCAGTCATGATTCAGTGCTTTAGACACAGCCTGGTCTCATAGATTAGACGTAACATAGTAAATGTAAATCTGGCAAACTGAAATTTGTATGATATGTTCCTTTTGATATGGTTACATAAGACAGACGGTTACTTAAGGCAAAAATGAAAGTAGGCTGGTTGGTTGGTTGGTTGGTTGGTTGGTTGGTTGGGCTGGATGGGTGGGCATATAACGCGAATGTCTAGCAACCCAAAGGTTGGGAGTTCGAATCTCATTATAGACAACTTTATCATTTGAACTAATTAGCTAATTTTCAACTACTTACTACTTGTTTAGCTACTTTGCAACTGCTTAGCATGTTAGCTAACCCGTCACCTAACCTTAATTCGTAACATACTGTACAGTGGCAAGAAAAAGTATGTGAACCCCTTGGAATTACCTGGACTTCTGCATAAATGAGTCATACAATTTGATCTGATCTTCATCTTAGTCACAACAATAGACAAACACAGTGTGCTTAAACTAATAACACACAAATTATTGTATTTTTCTTGTATATATTGAATACATAATTTAAACATTCACAGTGTAGGCTGGGAAAGTATGTGAACCCCTAGGCTAATGACTTTTCCAAAAGCTAATTGGAGTCAGGAGTCAGCTAACCTGGAGTCCAATCAATGAGACGAGATTGGAGATGTTGGTTAGAGCTGCCCTGCCCTATAAAAAAAACTTGTTATTCACAAGAAGCATTGCCTGATGTGAAACATGCCTCAAACAAAAGAGATCTCAGAAGACATAAGAAAATAATTGTTGACTTGCATAAAGCTGGAAAGGGTTACAAAAGTATCTCTAAAAGCCTTGATGTTCATAGTCCACAGTAATACAGTGTCTATAAATGGAGAAAGTTCAGCACTGTTGCTACTCTCCCTAGGTGTGGCCGTCCTGCAAATATGACTGCAAGAGCACAGTGCAGAATGCTCAATGAGGTTAAGGAGAATCCTAGAGTGTCATCTAAAGACTTACAGAACTCTCTGGAACATGCTAACATCTATGTTGTCCAGTCTACGATACGTAAAACACTAAACAAGAATGGTGTTCATGGGAGGACACAAAGGAAGAAGCCACTGCTGTCCCAAAAAAACATTGCTTCACGTCAGCTACCTCGGGGCCTGGACAGCTTGCTATCGTTGACGGAATAATTAATTCCCAAGTTTATCAAGACATTTTGCAGGAGTATGTAAGGCTATCTGTCCGCCTATTGAAGCTCAACAGAAGTTGGGTGATGCAACAGGACAACATCCCAAAACTAAATCAACAACAGAATGGCTTCAACAGAAGAAAATAAGTTTTCTGGAATGGCCCAGTCAGTCTGGACCTCAACCCGATTTAAAATGCTGTGGCATGCCCTTGAGAACTGAAACAGTTTTGTAAAGAGGAATGGTCCAAAATTCCTCCTGACCTTGTGCAGGTCTGATCCGCAACTACAGAAAACATTTGCTTGAGTTTATTGCTGCCAAAGGAGGGTCAACCAGTTATTAAATGCAAGGGTTCACATACTTTTCCCACCCTGCACTGTGAATCTTTACAGTGTGTTCAATAAAGACATGAAAACGTGTGATTGTTTGTGTGTTATTAGTTTAAGCAGACTGTGTTTGTCTATTGTTGTGACTTAGATAAAGATCAGATAAAATTTTATGACCAATTTATGCAGAAATCCAGGTATTTCCAAAGGGTTCACATACTTTTTCTTGCCACTGTATATTTAGCAAATTCGTAACATATAATACAAATCGTAATTCGTAACATATCATACGAAATGGGTGATGTACAGCCACAAAGTAATACATATCATACGAAACATGAGATATCATACTAAATGGATTGTCTCAGATTTACGTACAGAATAATATGGAATGCTCTGAGACCAGGTTGAGACACAGGATTGCAGACTGCTTCTAGATGGGAGTTTATGATGGCTAAGCTCCTTGTTTTACTTGGTGAGTCTCTCACCCCTCACTGAGCTATTTTAATACTTGTTATGATATATAAATAACTCTAACAGCCTTTAAGTAAAACAAATCATGAGGAAGGTATGAGGCTGAGGAATTCTTTTCCACCTCAGAAGGGTAAAGAAATATGCTGGAGGAAGAATATCTAACCCTCACCCCAACTGGTTGGTCTCTCCTCTTGATAGAAGGATCTAGGACGTACGCCAGAAACACTAACAATAAAGAAGAAAATAATTTAATCCCTGTCACAAACATGCCAAAGCCAGGGAGCGATTAAGGCTGCTTCCCAAAAATAACATTTCAGAGGGAGACAATAATTACATTTATTCCATGAAACATTTTCCCCATTCATTTGAGACACTTTCTTAGGTTGGTTATGAAAATTGATTTCTTGTTTTTGGTTCCTATCGTTTTACATGGTAGCTTTGCCACTGTGGAATTCCTCTTGCCAGAGATAATAAGGTAGCTTTGTCTGAATGTGAGGTGGGAAAATGGTGGGTGTAGATAAAAAGTCCACTGTTCTCACTGTTTATGTACAAAAGTCAAATAATCTGAGGACCTGAGCAGAGCTGTTATTGAGTGTAAAGCTTTGTTAACCCCTCCCGTCACTTAGTGCTTGACAAAGCAGGCAGAAGCATACTGGTAACACATAGGCTGCACCAGCTCGCCTACTCTACTTACAGTAGAATATTAGTAGCCCTATCTATAAGAATTGGCCTACTTCTAAATAAAATAAATGATCAATTAGTTGTCTGATTAGGTAAAACTGTTTTAGGAAAATAGTACATGCTCCCCTTAAATTCCTCATCTCTTTAGCTCTGCTCATTATTGGTCAGCAGTCCACATTTAGCTGGGAAGGTCAAATAAGTGTTTTGATGTTGATACCTTATTCTTTTACTGTCAACGGTCTATAAAGATTTAACCTGACTAAATGTTTGATAAATGAGCTTTCCTGTTTGGATACTAATTTAGAACAATGACAACAAATGACAACTTTTGAAAGTAATAGAGAAGTTATGTTCAGTTGCAGATATTGGCCCAAAAAAGTGGTATTCCAATTTTAGCTGAAATTAAAATCAATCTGCATTATGTCAGTCTTCCCATGATGACTGTAGGCCCACAAATCGTTATTGTTGCTCATTGTGTCTTCATCATCACTCCGAAAAAGAGGGAAACGAGGTGGTCTTCTGGTCAGACTCCGGAGACGGGCACACCGTGCACCATTCCCTAGCATTCTTCTTGCCAATGTCCAGTCTCTTGACAACAAGGTTGATGAAATCCGAGCAAGGGTAGCATTCCAGAGGGACATCAGAGACTGTAACGTTCTTTGCTTCATGGAAACGTGGCTTACTGGAGAGACGCTATCCGAAGCGGTGCAGCCAACAGGTTTCTCCACGCATCGCGCAGACAGGAAAAAACATCTTTCTGGTAAAAAGAGGGGCGGGGGCGTATGCCTTATGACTAACGTGACATGGTGTGATGAAAGAAACATACAGGAACTCAAATCCTTCTGTTCACCTGATTTAGAATTCCTCACAATCAAATGTAGACCGCATTATCTACCAAGAGAATTCTCTTCGATTATAATCACAGCCGTATATATCCCCCCCCAAGCAGACACATCGTTGGCTCTGAATGAACTTTATTTGACTCTTTGCAAACTGGAAACCATTTATCCGGAGGCTGCATTCATTGTAGCTGGGGATTTTAACAAGGCTAATCTGAAAACAAGACTCCCCAAATTTTATCAGCATATCGATTGCGCAACCAGGGGTGGAAAGACCTTGGATCATTGTTACTCTAACTTCCGCGACGCATATAAGGCTCTGCCCCGCCCCCCTTTCGGAAAAGCTGACCACGACTCCATTTTGTTGATCCCTGCCTACAGACAGAAACTAAAACAAGAGGCTCCCACGCTGAGGTCTGTCCAACGCTGGTCCGACCAAGCTGACTCCACACTCCAAGACTGCTTCCATCACGTGGACTGGGACATGTTTCGTATTGCGTCAGACAACAACATTGACGAATACGCTGATTCGGTGTGCGAGTTCATTAGAACGTGCGTTGAAGATGTCGTTCCCATAGCAACGATTAAAACATTCCCTAACCAGAAACCGTGGATTGATGGCAGCATTCGTGTGAAACTGAAAGCGCGAACCACTGCTTTTAATCAGGGCAAGGTGTCTGGTAACATGACCGAATACAAACAGTGCAGCTATTCCCTCCGCAAGGCTATCAAACAAGCTAAGCGTCAGTACAGAGACAAAGTAGAATCTCAATTCAACGGCTCAGACACAAGAGGCATGTGGCAGGGTCTACAGTCAATCACGGACTACAGGAAGAAATCCAGCCCAGTCACGGACCAGGATGTCCTGCTCCCAGGCAGACTAAATAACTTTTTTGCCCGCTTTGAGGACAATACAGTGCCACTGACACGGCCTGCAACGAAAACTTGCGGTCTCTCCTTCACTGCAGCCGAGGTGAGTAAGACATTTAAACGTGTTAACCCTCGCAAGGCTGCAGGCCCAGACGGCATCCCCAGCCGCGCCCTCAGAGCATGCGCAGACCAGCTGGCCGGTGTGTTTACGGACATATTCAATCAATCCCTATACCAGTCTGCTGTTCCCACATGCTTCAAGAGGGCCACCATTGTTCCTGTTCCCAAGAAAGCTAAGGTAACTGAGCTAAACGACTACCGCCCCGTAGCACTCACTTCCGTCATCATGAAGTGCTTTGAGAGACTAGTCAAGGACCATATCACCTCCACCCTACCTGACACCCTAGACCCACTCCAATTTGCTTACCGCCCAAATAGGTCCACAGACGATGCAATCTACACCACACTGCACACTGCCCTAACCCATCTGGACAAGAGGAATACCTATGTGAGAATGCTGTTCATTGACTACAGCTCGGCATTCAACACCATAGTACCCTCCAAGCTCGTCATCAAGCTCGAGACCCTGGGTCTCGACTCCGCCCTGTGCAACTGGGTACTGGACTTCCTGACGGGCCGCCCCCAGGTGGTGAGGGTAGGCAACAACATCTCCTCCCCGCTGATCCTCAACACTGGGGCCCCACAAGGGTGCGTTCTGAGCCCTCTCCTGTACTCCCTGTTCACCCACGACTGCGTGGCCACGCACGCCTCCAACTCAATCATCAAGTTTGTGGACGACACAACAGTGGTAGGCTTGATTACCAACAACGACGAGACGGCCTACAGGGAGGAGGTGAGGGCCCTCGGAGTGTGGTGTCAGGAAAATAACCTCACACTCAACGTCAACAAAACTAAGGAGATGATTGTGGACTTCAGGAAACAGCAGAGGGAACACCCCCCTATCCACATCGATGGAACAGTAGTGGAGAGGGTAGCAAGTTTTAAGTTCCTCGGCATACACATCACAGACAAACTGAATTGGTCCACTCACACAGACAGCATTGTGAAGAAGGCGCAGCAGCGCCTCTTCAACCTCAGGAGGCTGAAGAAATTTGGCTTGTCACCAAAAGCACTCACAAACTTCTACAGATGCACAATCGAGAGCATCCTGGCGGGCTGTATCACCGCCTGGTACGGCAACTGCTCCGCCCTCAACCGTAAGGCTCTCCAGAGGGTAGTGAGGTCTGCACAACGCATCACCGGGGGCAAACTACCTGCCCTCCAGGACACCTACACCACCCGATGTCACAGGAAGGCCATAAAGATCATCAAGGACATCAACCACCCGAGCCACTGCCTGTTCACCCCGCTATCATCCAGAAGGCGAGGTCAGTACAGGTGCATCAAAGCTGGGACCGAGAGACTGAAAAACAGCTTCTATCTCAAGGCTATCAGACTGTTAAACAGCCACCACTAACATTGAGTGGCTGCTGCCAACACACTGACACTGACTCAACTCCAGCCACTTTAATAATGGGAATTGATGGGAAATGATGTAAATATATCACTAGCCACTTTAAACAATGCTACCTTATATAATGTTACTTACCCTACATTATTCATCTCATATGCATACGTATATACTGTACTCTATATCATCGACTGTATCCTTATGTAATACATGTATCACTAGCCACTTTAACTATGCCACTTTGTTTACATACTCATCTCATATGTATATACTGTACTCGATACAATCTACTGTATCTGCCTATGCTGCTCTGTACCATCACTCATTCATATATCCTTATGTACATATTCTTTATCCCCTCACACTGTGTACAAGACAGTAGTTTTGGAATTGTTAGTTAGATTACTTGTTGGTTATTACTGCATTGTCGGAACTAGAAGCACAAGCATTTCGCTACACTCGCATTAACATCTGCTAACCATGTGTATGTGACAAATAAAATTTGATTTGATTTGATTTGATTTATTTTTAAATTGTACTTTTCTATTATTTCTCTATTGTCTTTCCCTCTGCATTGTTGGGAAGGGCCCGTAAGTAAGCATTTCACTGTTAGTCTACACCTGTTGTTTACGAAGCATGTGGGGAATAAAATTTTATTTGAAAAGGTTTAGGTGGGCTGAAATGTTAGCAACAGCCTTCTGGGTGGGTCCAGGGGCATACCCGCCCCCCCCCCCCCCCCCCCCCCCGGGGATATGTTTTTAAAATAAATAGCTGTGAAATGGTTGTTTCTGGTGAATTTGGGAGGGAACATTTTTCCAAAATTTCCTGATAATTTAGTCAATATATCCCAACCACAACGGGAATACCAATAATTTCTGTATTACTTTAAAACTGTTGGTCAGTTCAGGAAGTAACCACGCTTGGCAAATTGAGAAAGTCAGTTCTGGGGTGCGTTCAGTTCGATTGAACGTCTGCTACGTTGCATAACGGGTTGTAGTGAACGACATGATTCTCCAAAAACATTCTTCAATGTTCTTGAACAGACTTTGGTGGGTGTGGCGGGTGTGACTTGAAGCAATGAATGACATATTTGAATGGCAGCGGTGCATTTTGAACCCACAACCCAACCCCTCCCCGTTTTTCAACTGGTCGTTCAGAACAGCACTGTTTCTGTTTAATTGAACGTTGAATTAAAAAAGAAAATTGTACTGAACGCAGCTCTGGTTACTTTTCTACTCCAAAATTTATGAAAATATAATTTTCCCCTCCAAAAAGGAGCCTAAAAACATATTGGTCCATATTATCAGGCTGGTGTGTTATTAAGCAATAAGCATGATCACATATAGCCCAACTGATGCGACATATTGTCTATAAATAAATAGGTTGAAGCATGGGGTTGCCCATCTGTTTTTATGGTAATCATTAGCTAGATCAGTGCTTCCCAAACTTGTTCTGTCATGAACCCCTTTCATCATGGGGGAACATCATATGCCCCCTAACCTCCCCACAAAAAAAACAGTATAACAACACTCACAAAATGTGGGGTTCAACAAGGATTCTTCTAAGATCCTCAGTTCCTTGAAGAACCTTACAACTCTTGCCTCTGAAAAATGCCCCCATAAGGTTCTTTCAAGAACTCCATAGGAGATGGGGTTAATTGAGGAACCTCTTTAGTTCTTCTGGGTTCTTGCAGGAACCTAACTGCCTAACTGAAAAGTTTTGATTTGAATTTGAGATGACAACATGTACTTAACTGAAAAATGTAAAGATCTCCTCAATTTAAGATAAGGTGATCTTATGATCTAAATGGATATTGTTTTATGATGATACCGTCTATCTTTTCATATTTGTGCAAATGGTTGTGTTGTTTGACATGTTCTCTTTTAAAAGTTATTTCTAAAACAGGAAATGGACACAATTCAATGTATATCAATCAATGTCACGAGTCCGACCGAGGGTGTTTCCCTTTCCCGGGCAGGTGGCGCTCGGCGGTCGTCGTCACCGGCCTATTAGCTGCCACTGATTGTTTTTCCTTCCCCTCCTTGTTTGTTGAGTGGTAGCACCTGTGAGTGTGTAATTAGTTTGTCTTTATTAGACAGCCGGCCCGCCTGGTTGTTGTGCGGGATTATTTCATTGTAAACCTTCGGCTCTGTGGTATAGGCACGTTGTGTCCCATTTGTACATAGAAGGATCTAGAAGGATCTAGGACGTACGCCAGAAACACTAACAATAAAGAAGAAAATAATTTAATCCCTGTCACAAACATGCCAAAGCCAGGGAGCGATTAAGGCTGCTTCCCAAAAATAACATTTCAGAGGGAGACAATAATTACATTTATTCCATGAAACATTTTCCCCATTCATTTGAGACACTTTCTTAGGTTGGTTATGAAAATTGATTTCTTGTTTTTGGTTCCTATCGTTTTACATGGTAGCTTTGCCACTGTGGAATTCCTCTTGCCAGAGATAATAAGGTAGCTTTGTCTGAATGTGAGGTGGGAAAATGGTGGGTGTAGATAAAAAGTCCACTGTTCTCACTGTTTATGTACAAAAGTCAAATAATCTGAGGACCTGAGCAGAGCTGTTATTGAGTGTAAAGCTTTGTTAACCCCTCCCGTCACTTAGTGCTTGACAAAGCAGGCAGAAGCATACTGGTAACACATAGGCTGCACCAGCTCGCCTACTCTACTTACAGTAGAATATTAGTAGCCCTATCTATAAGAATTGGCCTACTTCTAAATAAAATAAATGATCAATTAGTTGTCTGATTAGGTAAAACTGTTTTAGGAAAATAGTACATGCTCCCCTTAAATTCCTCATCTCTTTAGCTCTGCTCATTATTGGTCAGCAGTCCACATTTAGCTGGGAAGGTCAAATAAGTGTTTTGATGTTGATACCTTATTCTTTTACTGTCAACGGTCTATAAAGATTTAACCTGACTAAATGTTTGATAAATGAGCTTTCCTGTTTGGATACTAATTTAGAACAATGACAACAAATGACAACTTTTGAAAGTAATAGAGAAGTTATGTTCAGTTGCAGATATTGGCCCAAAAAAGTGGTATTCCAATTTTAGCTGAAATTAAAATCAATCTGCATTATGTCAGTCTTCCCATGATGACTGTAGGCCCACAAATCGTTATTGTTGCTCATTGTGTCTTCATCATCACTCCGAAAAAGAGGGAAACGAGGTGGTCTTCTGGTCAGACTCCGGAGACGGGCACACCGTGCACCATTCCCTAGCATTCTTCTTGCCAATGTCCAGTCTCTTGACAACAAGGTTGATGAAATCCGAGCAAGGGTAGCATTCCAGAGGGACATCAGAGACTGTAACGTTCTTTGCTTCATGGAAACGTGGCTTACTGGAGAGACGCTATCCGAAGCGGTGCAGCCAACAGGTTTCTCCACGCATCGCGCAGACAGGAAAAAACATCTTTCTGGTAAAAAGAGGGGCGGGGGCGTATGCCTTATGACTAACGTGACATGGTGTGATGAAAGAAACATACAGGAACTCAAATCCTTCTGTTCACCTGATTTAGAATTCCTCACAATCAAATGTAGACCGCATTATCTACCAAGAGAATTCTCTTCGATTATAATCACAGCCGTATATATCCCCCCCCAAGCAGACACATCGTTGGCTCTGAATGAACTTTATTTGACTCTTTGCAAACTGGAAACCATTTATCCGGAGGCTGCATTCATTGTAGCTGGGGATTTTAACAAGGCTAATCTGAAAACAAGACTCCCCAAATTTTATCAGCATATCGATTGCGCAACCAGGGGTGGAAAGACCTTGGATCATTGTTACTCTAACTTCCGCGACGCATATAAGGCTCTGCCCCGCCCCCCTTTCGGAAAAGCTGACCACGACTCCATTTTGTTGATCCCTGCCTACAGACAGAAACTAAAACAAGAGGCTCCCACGCTGAGGTCTGTCCAACGCTGGTCCGACCAAGCTGACTCCACACTCCAAGACTGCTTCCATCACGTGGACTGGGACATGTTTCGTATTGCGTCAGACAACAACATTGACGAATACGCTGATTCGGTGTGCGAGTTCATTAGAACGTGCGTTGAAGATGTCGTTCCCATAGCAACGATTAAAACATTCCCTAACCAGAAACCGTGGATTGATGGCAGCATTCGTGTGAAACTGAAAGCGCGAACCACTGCTTTTAATCAGGGCAAGGTGTCTGGTAACATGACCGAATACAAACAGTGCAGCTATTCCCTCCGCAAGGCTATCAAACAAGCTAAGCGTCAGTACAGAGACAAAGTAGAATCTCAATTCAACGGCTCAGACACAAGAGGCATGTGGCAGGGTCTACAGTCAATCACGGACTACAGGAAGAAATCCAGCCCAGTCACGGACCAGGATGTCCTGCTCCCAGGCAGACTAAATAACTTTTTTGCCCGCTTTGAGGACAATACAGTGCCACTGACACGGCCTGCAACGAAAACTTGCGGTCTCTCCTTCACTGCAGCCGAGGTGAGTAAGACATTTAAACGTGTTAACCCTCGCAAGGCTGCAGGCCCAGACGGCATCCCCAGCCGCGCCCTCAGAGCATGCGCAGACCAGCTGGCCGGTGTGTTTACGGACATATTCAATCAATCCCTATACCAGTCTGCTGTTCCCACATGCTTCAAGAGGGCCACCATTGTTCCTGTTCCCAAGAAAGCTAAGGTAACTGAGCTAAACGACTACCGCCCCGTAGCACTCACTTCCGTCATCATGAAGTGCTTTGAGAGACTAGTCAAGGACCATATCACCTCCACCCTACCTGACACCCTAGACCCACTCCAATTTGCTTACCGCCCAAATAGGTCCACAGACGATGCAATCTACACCACACTGCACACTGCCCTAACCCATCTGGACAAGAGGAATACCTATGTGAGAATGCTGTTCATTGACTACAGCTCGGCATTCAACACCATAGTACCCTCCAAGCTCGTCATCAAGCTCGAGACCCTGGGTCTCGACTCCGCCCTGTGCAACTGGGTACTGGACTTCCTGACGGGCCGCCCCCAGGTGGTGAGGGTAGGCAACAACATCTCCTCCCCGCTGATCCTCAACACTGGGGCCCCACAAGGGTGCGTTCTGAGCCCTCTCCTGTACTCCCTGTTCACCCACGACTGCGTGGCCACGCACGCCTCCAACTCAATCATCAAGTTTGTGGACGACACAACAGTGGTAGGCTTGATTACCAACAACGACGAGACGGCCTACAGGGAGGAGGTGAGGGCCCTCGGAGTGTGGTGTCAGGAAAATAACCTCACACTCAACGTCAACAAAACTAAGGAGATGATTGTGGACTTCAGGAAACAGCAGAGGGAACACCCCCCTATCCACATCGATGGAACAGTAGTGGAGAGGGTAGCAAGTTTTAAGTTCCTCGGCATACACATCACAGACAAACTGAATTGGTCCACTCACACAGACAGCATTGTGAAGAAGGCGCAGCAGCGCCTCTTCAACCTCAGGAGGCTGAAGAAATTTGGCTTGTCACCAAAAGCACTCACAAACTTCTACAGATGCACAATCGAGAGCATCCTGGCGGGCTGTATCACCGCCTGGTACGGCAACTGCTCCGCCCTCAACCGTAAGGCTCTCCAGAGGGTAGTGAGGTCTGCACAACGCATCACCGGGGGCAAACTACCTGCCCTCCAGGACACCTACACCACCCGATGTCACAGGAAGGCCATAAAGATCATCAAGGACATCAACCACCCGAGCCACTGCCTGTTCACCCCGCTATCATCCAGAAGGCGAGGTCAGTACAGGTGCATCAAAGCTGGGACCGAGAGACTGAAAAACAGCTTCTATCTCAAGGCTATCAGACTGTTAAACAGCCACCACTAACATTGAGTGGCTGCTGCCAACACACTGACACGGACTCAACTCCAGCCACTTTAATAATGGGAATTGATGGGAAATGATGTAAATATATCACTAGCCACTTTAAACAATGCTACCTTATATAATGTTACTTACCCTACATTATTCATCTCATATGCATACGTATATACTGTACTCTATATCATCGACTGTATCCTTATGTAATACATGTATCACTAGCCACTTTAACTATGCCACTTTGTTTACATACTCATCTCATATGTATATACTGTACTCGATACAATCTACTGTATCTGCCTATGCTGCTCTGTACCATCACTCATTCATATATCCTTATGTACATATTCTTTATCCCCTCACACTGTGTACAAGACAGTAGTTTTGGAATTGTTAGTTAGATTACTTGTTGGTTATTACTGCATTGTCGGAACTAGAAGCACAAGCATTTCGCTACACTCGCATTAACATCTGCTAACCATGTGTATGTGACAAATAAAATTTGATTTGATTTGATTTGATTTATTTTTAAATTGTACTTTTCTATTATTTCTCTATTGTCTTTCCCTCTGCATTGTTGGGAAGGGCCCGTAAGTAAGCATTTCACTGTTAGTCTACACCTGTTGTTTACGAAGCATGTGGGGAATAAAATTTTATTTGAAAAGGTTTAGGTGGGCTGAAATGTTAGCAACAGCCTTCTAGGTGGGTCCAGGGGCATACCCGCCCCCCCCCCCCCCCCCCCCCCCCCCGGGGATATGTTTTTAAAATAAATAGCTGTGAAATGGTTGTTTCTGGTGAATTTGGGAGGGAACATTTTTCCAAAATTTCCTGATAATTTAGTCAATATATCCCAACCACAACGGGAATACCAATAATTTCTGTATTACTTTAAAACTGTTGGTCAGTTCAGGAAGTAACCACGCTTGGCAAATTGAGAAAGTCAGTTCTGGGGTGCGTTCAGTTCGATTGAACGTCTGCTACGTTGCATAACGGGTTGTAGTGAACGACATGATTCTCCAAAAACATTCTTCAATGTTCTTGAACAGACTTTGGTGGGTGTGGCGGGTGTGACTTGAAGCAATGAATGACATATTTGAATGGCAGCGGTGCATTTTGAACCCACAACCCAACCCCTCCCCGTTTTTCAACTGGTCGTTCAGAACAGCACTGTTTCTGTTTAATTGAACGTTGAATTAAAAAAGAAAATTGTACTGAACGCAGCTCTGGTTACTTTTCTACTCCAAAATTTATGAAAATATAATTTTCCCCTCCAAAAAGGAGCCTAAAAACATATTGGTCCATATTATCAGGCTGGTGTGTTATTAAGCAATAAGCATGATCACATATAGCCCAACTGATGCGACATATTGTCTATAAATAAATAGGTTGAAGCATGGGGTTGCCCATCTGTTTTTATGGTAATCATTAGCTAGATCAGTGCTTCCCAAACTTGTTCTGTCATGAACCCCTTTCATCATGGGGGAACATCATATGCCCCCTAACCTCCCCACAAAAAAAACAGTATAACAACACTCACAAAATGTGGGGTTCAACAAGGATTCTTCTAAGATCCTCAGTTCCTTGAAGAACCTTACAACTCTTGCCTCTGAAAAATGCCCCCATAAGGTTCTTTCAAGAACTCCATAGGAGATGGGGTTAATTGAGGAACCTCTTTAGTTCTTCTGGGTTCTTGCAGGAACCTAACTGCCTAACTGAAAAGTTTTGATTTGAATTTGAGATGACAACATGTACTTAACTGAAAAATGTAAAGATCTCCTCAATTTAAGATAAGGTGATCTTATGATCTAAATGGATATTGTTTTATGATGATACCGTCTATCTTTTCATATTTGTGCAAATGGTTGTGTTGTTTGACATGTTCTCTTTTAAAAGTTATTTCTAAAACAGGAAATGGACACAATTCAATGTATATCAATCAATGTCACGAGTCCGACCGAGGGTGTTTCCCTTTCCCGGGCAGGTGGCGCTCGGCGGTCGTCGTCACCGGCCTATTAGCTGCCACTGATTGTTTTTCCTTCCCCTCCTTGTTTGTTGAGTGGTAGCACCTGTGAGTGTGTAATTAGTTTGTCTTTATTAGACAGCCGGCCCGCCTGGTTGTTGTGCGGGATTATTTCATTGTAAACCTTCGGCTCTGTGGTATAGGCACGTTGTGTCCCATTTGTACATTTTGATTCCCTGTGTTTTGGGAACGTAACGTTTTTGTGAGCACCCTGTGGTGCATTGGTGCGATTAAAGGACGCGCAGCATTGAACTCTCTGTCTCCTGCATTTGACTCCACACCCACGACACCCGGAGCATTACAGAATCCCGCACCTATCAAATTGATGGAGTCAGCAGGAGCAGCGGACAACCCTCTCCCATCGATGGAGGAACGGGTTCTCCACCACACCACCGTCCTTCATCGGATCGGATCCGCGATGGATCAAGTGATGGAGAGAATGGACAGATGGGAGAGGAGTGGGCTCCTCTCTCCACCTTCGGCACCCACGGTTCCGGACTCCCCATCTCCCGACTCCAGCACCCTCCGTCTGACGCTACCGAGGGCTTATGATGGAGCGGCGGCGGGTTGCCAGGGGTTTCTGCTCCAGCTGGAGCTATACCTGGCCACCATCAGACCCACTCCCTCAGGAGAAGAGAGGGTGAGTGTCCTCATCTCCTGCCTCACGGGTCGTGCCCTGGAATGGGCGAACGCGGTCTGGAATGGTCCAGACTCAGCGCGGGAGCACTACCCAGAGTTTTCCCGTCGCTTCCGCGCCGTGTTTGATCACCCTCTAGACGGCCGAGCGGCGGGAGAACGACTATTTCACCTCAGGCAGGAGAGGAGGAGCGCCCAGGATTACGCGCTGGAGTTCCGGACCTTGGCAGCCGGATCTGGGTGGAACGACAGGGCTCTCATGGACCACTACAGGTGTAGTCTCCGAGAGGATGTCCGCCGGGAGTTAGCGTGTCGGGACACCACTCTGTCACTGGATCAGCTGATTGACATGTCCATTCGACTGGATAATCTGCTGGCTGCCCGCGGGCGTTCAGAGAGGGTCCTGTGCGTTCCACCACCCAGCCCCTCCGCTCCCATTCCGATGGAGTTGGGAGGGGCTGCGCCGAGGGGTACCGGAGGAGGAGGCCTTCCCTGCACCAACTGTGGTCGGAGAGGACACACGTCTGATCGGTGCTGGGGGGGTCCGTCTGGGAGTAGAGATGGCAGGCGGAACGCTTCTCGGTCACCCCAGGTGAGTCAGCATCAAACTCACCCAGAACCCCCTGTTGGCCACATGTTTGTCTTAACTTTTTTCCTTCGCTTTTTTCCCTCTTCCCAGCATAGGGCGCTCGTCGATTCAGGCGCAGCTGGGAACTTTATGGATCGCGGACTCGCCCTTAAGTTAGGGGTTCCGCTGGTGCCGATAGATTCTCCTTTCCCCGTGCACTCCCTAGATAGCCGGCCATTAGGGTCAGGGATGGTCAGGGAGACCACGGTCCCACTGGACATGGTGACGCAGGGGAATCATAGGGAGCGTATCAGTTTCTTTATTATTGACTCGCCTGCGTTTCCAGTGGTGCTGGGAACTCCCTGGCTGGCCCGGCACAATCCTAAAATTTCGTGGAAACAGGGGGTTCTCCAGGGGTGGTCAGAGGAGTGTTCTGGAAGGTGTTTGGGAGTTTCCATCGGTGCCACGTCGGTGGAGAGTCCAGACCAGGGTTCCACGGTGTGCATTCCCCCCGAGTATGCCGATTTGGCAATCGCTTTCAGTAAAGTGAAAGCGACTAAATTACCACCTTATCGACCGGGAAGGGATTGTACGATAGATCTCCAGGTAGACGCTGCGCTTCCCAAGAGTCACGTGTACCCGCTGTCCCAGGAGGAGACGTTGGCAATGGAGACATATGTCACGGAGGCGCTGGGACAGGGGTACATTCGGTCCTCCATTTCACCCGTCTCCTCAAGTTTCTTTTTTGTGAGGAAAAAGGAGGGAGGCTTGCGTCCGTGTATCGATTATAGAGGTCTAAACGCCATCACAGTGGGGTATAGTTACCCTCTACCTCTCATCGCTACGGCGGTGGAATCGTTCCACGGAGCGCAGTTCTTCACAAAACTGGATCTCAGGAGCGCGTATAGTTTGGTGCGTATTCGGAAGGGAGACGAGTGGAAAACCGCATTTAGTACTACATCAGGCCACTATGAGTACCTCGTCATGCCGTATGGGTTAAAGAATGCTCCAGCCGTTTTCCAATCCTTTGTAGACGAGATTCTCAGGGACCTGTGCGGGCAGGGAGTGGTGGTTTATATCGATGACATTCTGATCTACTCGGCCACTCACACCGCGCATGTGTCTCTGGTGCGCAAGGTGCTTGGTAGACTGCTGGAGCATGACCTATACGTCAAGGCTGAGAAATGCGTGTTCTCTAAACGAGCCGTCTCTTTTCTGGGATATCGCATTTCCACCTCGGGGGTAGTGATGGAGGGTGACCGCATTAGGGCCGTGCGTAATTGGCCGACTCCGACCACGGTAAAGGAGGTGCAGCGTTTTCTGGGTTTTGCCAACTACTACCGGAGGTTTATCCGGGGTTTTGGCCAGGTAGCGGCTCCCATCACCTCACTGCTGAAGGGGGGCCCGGTGCGTTTGCAGTGGTCAGCAGAGGCGGACGGAGCATTCAACAAGTTGAAGGCGCTGTTTACTGATGCGCCCGTGTTGGCGCATCCGGACCCCTCTCTAGCATTCATAGTGGAGGTGGACGCGTCCGAGGCTGGGGTGGGTGCCGTGCTATCACAGCGCTCGGGTACGCCACCAAAACTCCGACCCTGCGCTTTCTTCTCAAGGAAGCTCAGCCCAGCGGAGCGTAACTATGATGTGGGGGACCGGGAGTTGCTAGCGGTGGTTAGAGCTCTGAAGGTGTGGAGACACTGGCTTGAGGGGGCTAAACACCCCTTTCTCATCTGGACCGACCACCAGAATCTGGAGTATATTCGGGCAGCTAGGAGACTTAACCCACGTCAGGCAAGGTGGGCCATGTTCTTCACCCGGTTCCGATTTACTTTGTCTTATAGACCGGGCTCCCAGAACGTGAAGGCTGACGCACTGTCCCGCCTTTATGACACGGAGGATGGGTCCACCGAACCTACTCCCATCCTTCCCGCATCGAAGCTGGTAGCCCCAGTGGTATGGGAGGTGGACTCGGACATCGAGCGGGCGTTACGGGCTGAACCCGCGCCTTCTCAGTGTCCAGCGGGGCGAAGGTACGTGCCGCTTGGTGTTCGGGACAAACTGATTCGGTGGGCTCACGTTCTACCCTCCTCGGGTCACCCTGGGGTGACGAGGACAGTGGGGAGCCTTCAGGGGAGGTATTGGTGGCCTACGTTGGCTAAGGACGTTAAGGGTTATGTCTCCTCCTGTTCAGTGTGCGCTCAGAGTAAGGCTCCTAGGCACCTTCCTAGAGGGAAGCTACAACCCCTCCCTGTTCCACAGCGGCCATGGTCACATCTGTCCATAGATTTCCTAACCGATCTCCCGCCGTCTCAGGGGAACACCACGGTTCTGGTGATTGTGGATCGGTTCTCTAAGTCCTGCCGTCTCCTCCCGTTGCCCGGTATCCCTACAGCCCTACAGACTGCGGAGGCGTTATTCACCCATGTCTTCCGGCACTACGGGGTGCCGGAGGACATCGTTTCTGATCGGGGCCCCCAATTCACGTCCCGGGTATGGAGAGCGTTCATGGAACGTTTGGGGGTCTCTGTCAGCCTGACCTCCGGTTATCACCCCGAGAGTAATGGGCAGGTGGAGAGAGTGAACCAGGAGGTGGGTAGGTTTCTGCGGTCGTATTGCCAGGATCGGCCAGGGGAGTGGGCACGATACATTCCCTGGGCTGAAATGGCTCAGAACTCACTACGCCACTCCTCTACTAACGTGTCCCCTTTTCAGTGTGTGTTGGGGTACCAGCCGGTCCTGGCACCATGGCATCCGAGCCAGACCGAGGCTCCTGCGGTGGAGGAATGGGTACAGCGCTCCAAGGAGACCTGGAGGGCCGTCCAGGAATCTCTACGACAAGCGAGTGGACGGCAGAAGAGGAGTGCTGACCGCCACCGCAGTGAGGCCCCCGTGTTTGTACCGGGGGACAGGGTCTGGCTCTCGACCCGAAACCTACCTCTCCGCTTGCCCTGCCGGAAGCTGGGTCCGCAGTGTGTAGGGCCCTTTAAAGTCCTGAGGAGGATAAACGAGGTGTGTTATCGATTACAACTCCCTTCCTATTATCGTATTAACCCCTCGTTTCATGTGTCTCTCCTCAGGCCGGTGGTAGCTGGTCCCCTGCAGGACAGTGAGGTACCGGAGGTCCCTCCCCCCCCGCTGGACATCGAGGGGTCCCCGGCGTACACGATCCGGGCCATTCTGGACTCAAGACGCCGGGTGAGGGGCCTGCAGTACCTCGTGGACTGGGAGGGGTACGGTCCGGAGGAGAGGTGCTGGGTACCGGTGGGGGACATCTTGGATCCCTCCATGTTGAGGGATTTCCATCGCCTCCATCCGGATCGCCCTGCGCCTCGTCCTCCGGGGCGACCTCGAGGCCGGTGTCGGCGCGCTGCGGGAGCCACGCGTCAGGGGGGGGGTACTGTCACGAGTCCGACCGAGGGTGTTTCCCTTTCCCGGGCAGGTGGCGCTCGGCGGTCGTCGTCACCGGCCTATTAGCTGCCACTGATTGTTTTTCCTTCCCCTCCTTGTTTGTTGAGTGGTAGCACCTGTGAGTGTGTAATTAGTTTGTCTTTATTAGACAGCCGGCCCGCCTGGTTGTTGTGCGGGATTATTTCATTGTAAACCTTCGGCTCTGTGGTATAGGCACGTTGTGTCCCATTTGTACATTTTGATTCCCTGTGTTTTGGGAACGTAACGTTTTTGTGAGCACCCTGTGGTGCATTGGTGCGATTAAAGGACGCGCAGCATTGAACTCTCTGTCTCCTGCATTTGACTCCACACCCACGACACCCGGAGCATTACAATCAACAAAGAGGTAAGAATAGTTAAGAATATGTTAAAGGCTATAGCTCACTTTCATAGGTGTCTGTGACTGCAGGTATACTGACGAGGAGTTACACAAAGGTATGTAGCCTAGAATTGGCATTGGTTTGCCTCAAAATGTTATGCAGATTACATGTATCATCTACAGTTAGTTGTAATTAATGGTTCCTCTACAACCTTATAGGACACAGTCACAGCAGCCTTCGACCTCTTCAATGAAGATCTGATAGGCCTCTACATTATGGACAAGGTATGTGTATGAAAACTGTTGTCAAAAGTGAACAGTTTTTTCATTGACGGTTACCACAAAACCCAAGGTATGAATACTGTTGTGTGCACATTTTGTTAACCATCTGTATAATTATTATTTATTGTATACAGACTTCACCCTTCCTACAGAATCCTTATGGCTATAGATATCCTACAGAGGACATCAACACACCAGAGGATATACTGTACCCATTGGACTTGGGGCTCTGCTGGGAGTTTACCTCATATTTAGATTTTTCAATTCTGTTTTGCCACAAAAATCATAACAAACACTGACAACTAAACGATAGTGTTATTGTTGTTATTGTTGTGCTGATTATTATTATGAATAATACCCAAAGGGTTATTTAAATAACTTATAGGGGTTCCACCAGTTTAAATGTATTAAAGAACCCCTAAAGGATCCTCCAGGAACCTTTCCTTTTTAAGAGTGAATACATTTCACTCACCAGGAACTAGTACATACAAACACCAGTACCTGGTTATCCTTCCATATTGAAATCAAGAACAAAAGAAATGATGAAGATGAAATAAACCAGTGCACTGCTGTGCAATGTCACATACATCCCTATTAATGAAGACTAGGATGGGCCAATTTCTTTTGTAGATGTTCTCAATTGATATAAAATATAAAGATGGTTCTGGAAGTATTCTTATGGTGACTTTTAGGTTGCATAAACATCATGAATGCTTGCTCTCCACAATTTTGGCAGTCAAATTTGTTTTCTAGACAAGTTTGTTTTCTAAGCATGCTGCCTTTGACTGGGGAGAGAAACAGGCTTGCTTGCAAAGCCACTACACAACACAACACTAAACAATACATTTCTCTAAAACAGGTTATAGGCTACAGTAGAACAGTCAGGACAGTAGGCAAAATTAAGAGGAGTAAATAGACCAAATTATTAGGGTGAGGCACAAGGCTACTAACATCACATTACTACACATTACTAACATTACTACACAACATACACTTAGTGTTACTTTCTTAGCTATAGTATATATATCTCCCTGGCATATTATACCATTTATGAAGCAGTATACAATACATTTTGGGACTCACATTGTTGTGCTTGGCTCACTTGAACAGGTAGGTGGTGCAGCGGTCCTCCAAGTTAACAGTCGTTTTGAACACGGCACAAATCATGCCTCATTGACAGCATGACCAATGTTGAATGTTTATCATTTTAATCCCAGATTTGGGACCACACAGCCACTGATTCCTTCCAAACCACTTGTTGAATTTGCGATTTCCAACTTGTTGTATAATGTTTATGTCCAATGGTCGAAGATTACTGGTACGTTTTATCTATAATTCCTCTTCAATATTTCTCTTCAAATGACAAGGATTAAAAAGGATTTACCAGTAGATTGTTGACTTGATTCATGATGATGACTAGCTAAGATTGTGAAAGTATGATGTTGACATGATCAGTCCAATCAAAGCTACTGTACATATAACGTGATTTGACGTCATTTTATCTGTGGGCAATGACCTTGAACCTTCTTGGATGGGCACTTCTATGGCAGCAGCTGAAGGGATAGAATTTTCAAGGTCTGCTCTTACACTTGGTAGTGAGGTAAAGTCTCCATGAGTGACAGAACACTGAGCCAATCACGGTGCAGCGCTCTGTATTTTCTGCTGGCTTGCCCCACCACCACAGAAAGCACTGAGTTAAGCTGAAACATCTGCATTTTGGACCTGCCTTACTCAAGAAAACAAAAAAAGAGACCATGCTTCTTTCTATATGTCTTTACTAACTCAATGATATATATTTATTCTTTCTTACATTGTTTTCAAACTGATGTGACACCTATTAATGCCAAAATAACATGCAAAACAGGCAAGCCCCCCAAAATGTGCCCACCTGCCCTGAATAACGGGTTGCCACTGCTTGAGCCTACTGCCTGAGGTTCAAATAGTCTTTCTCGAATTCTGTACCCTACTTGAAACTAGTTGTTTTAAAGTTTATAATACTACCAAAGTTGTCTTTGAACACACAAAATTGAGTCCAATATGCCATAACAGTTACCAATTATCACTCCTTTTGAGAAATTCCGCTCACACACGAGATGCGCATGTTGTCAATTGGCAATAGAAACTTTCTCCATTGGAAAAATATAATGTTCTATAGAATTCTTACTCGTTCTTATGAATGTACCATGCTAACTGTGACTGTGCTTTATTTGTCACAAGTTAGTTCACAGGATTAAGGGTTTGTTAAGGAGAGAAAGACAGGAACTAATGCTCTGTTCTCCTTACAAGTCTTGCGCATTTTTTCCCTCTTAACAAACCACCGCCTCTGAGGACCGGGCCAAACCAAAAGCATAATTGGCGGCGGGGGGAATCTAATCATACAATTAGGAATTGTGTAGTGTAAAGCCACATAAAGCCAGTAGCTGCGGTGGGAAAATAATTTCTAAGCCTTCAAATTCATCATGGTCATCATGACCCCCTTGCCCCCCCCCCCCCAAGTTATGCGCCTTGCTGGGCTGCTGCTTTGCACTACTTACCTGGCTACACATCCACTTCGCTGCGGCCAAACGCCACGTTTCTTACTGCACGTCAAAGGCCCATTCTTGAAGCACTGCTCCCTCTGCTGTCTGGTGTAGTCTTTTTTTAATTTATTTTTTTAATGGTAACCTTTATTTAACTAGGCAAGCCAGTTTAAGAACAAATTCTTATTTACAATGACGGTCAAACCTGGACGACGCTTGGCCAATTGTGAGCCGCCCTACCGGACTCCGAAACCACGGCCGGATGTGATACAGCCTGCTGTATGTTATAATGAACAATTTGGATCTATTATTGTTGTCGAGATATTTTATCTTTAATTAATATTTAAATATTCATATAGTGTAAATTAATAACGTTTTTTGGTTCATTTCCTATTTACACAGAAGTGAGCGCTCACCAGTTTTGTATGCATAACTTACCTCCTCTCTTCGTCGCTAGATGGCTCAAATTAATCATTTTTGTGTGAACAGTGCCACGTTCGGTTGTCGAACGTTGCAGATAGAAATGCCATGCTTGTTCTACATAACATATTTATTTCTGAACGTTCCAAAACGTTGTGTCCTGTTGAACGCGCCCAGCGAATGAGCCAGCGGTGTTCTGTTTCTATGGCAATGACACTTACGCCCCAGATACAGCTCGATGACATGCGTAGCAACCGCCAGGTTTATCAATTACATTTTAGACTAAAATCACATTTTCTTTGACACATTTATACATTTTCATACATATATTCCCATCTATTTCAAAGTGTCAAATCATAAGTCATAAAACAAACGAAATGTTCTTGAACATTCATTCATTCTTGAACTCCTTTCAGTAGTATCCCATGATGCATCGCCTTATTTTGTTGTAGCTGAGGGTGATAAGAAGACTGACACAGCCCATCCATCCTGTTTCTGCCGACAGAAGAGGAGCGTTTGGCGTCATCAACGATAACAATGCCTAACATGGCAGAACGGATTTAGCCACTGTAGCAATTACGACAAGAATTTATATATTATAGAATATTCGACGATATTATCATATTTCTTTAGGGTAGGTATCACGGTAGGTTGTTAAATGTATAAACCCTTTTCCTCTCTGTTTGGTCAGTGGTAACACAGCAGCAGGACCCCTCCTCGATTGAACCTGCCTCTGGTTAACGTTATATGTCTATCTAGTTAGCTAAATTAGCATAGCTATCTATCTATTTGCAATGGTTAATTTTTTTTGTCATGCATTGTTTTGGAATGGTAAAATGCAATGGGGCCATGGTGAACATAACACGATCTTCAAAATCACATTTTCATGCAGCATAACTAGAGCTAGCTTCCAATAACTTTAGCTTACGCGTCAGCTAATGACGATTTTCTTGGTTGGATAGCTACCTAGCCATGTGTGACTGGATAGCTACCAATAAGTAATACTAGCTGACTTGCTGGTTGGTTGGCTACACAATGCCAAACGTATTTAACGTTGCTAGCTATCTATGACACGTTTAGCTAGCTAGCTATTTAGATTTGGAATGCAATAATACGATGTTGTTTACAAACATGTTGAGTGGCCTTAACCAATTGTTATGGACCGTTCAACGTTCGTCTCAATTACAGTGCACATTAAATTAAACAATTAGTTAACTACGGTATATGGCTAACATTAGCTAACTAGCTTTGCTGTCAAATCGATTTTGGATTGGAAAGTGCTGCTGGTTGGTTGTCAGAAGCGCGTGTGATAGTCGGATCGGGTGCTGTCCGCAATGCAGGTGCTGAAACCTTAAACGCTCTACTATAATTTTGTCGTAGGGCAATTCTATGGTAGCAGGATGATGCTGGGACTATGTTCACTTTAAAATGTATGCCAAACAAAAACTAACGATTGCAAAGTTAAACAAACCATGCAACTCTATGCACGACTTCTCACAATTTCCACTGAAAATTGTACAAAAAACGATTTACTTGTAGAACAGAACAATTCTATAGTTGCCATGGCACGCTATTAGCATCCTAAGCACAGAGTGCCTGTAAATTCGTACATATTTTTGTTGTTTTTTAAAACAAATTAGTTTTTGATAACATTTCATGTGTCTGCAGATTGACTGAAAGGTCAAACTTTTTGGCTAGCCTTTGTTTGAAAGACTCATCTGGACATATTGTTCTACCTGGCTGCCAATTCCTGATCTTTTGAGAACATAATTTGAGGAGTTGCGTGAAGCATGAGAGGAATGGGAGATGGAGGAATACAGCAGAAGGCTTGTAGAGAGGACGACTGGCTACTATTCTGAACTTTGTGCTGTGAGCTTTCTGGAACTCAGAGCTGCTGAGGCGTCACCCAAGTAGATGCTGCACAGAGTGGAAGAGGAGAAGTCTCCGACTCCGGTTGGTTCCCAGACTTACCCTCTACAAGATCATCAGCAGACTCCATCACCATCATCTACCATTCTCTGTATAGCACCCTTCACTCAAGCCATGAGCTGACCCTCTCCATCTTTGGAGGATGAAGCTTTCAAAGACTTGTCCTCTATTGGTTGACCTGTCATTATATATTGCTTGTTTGATTTGAGATTCTATGAAAAGTGCTTTAGAAGTGTAATATGCACAAGGCCTACTTAAAAATGTCCACAAAGTTTTACAAAAACACATTTATTTGAAGAACAGTGCAGATGCAAAGTTTGATAAAAGGACTGCACAAACAGCACAAACTGTCATTCTGTTATCAAACTTTGCATCTGCACTGTTTTTCAAGGTAATGTGTTTTTGTAAAATTTTCAGTGGAAATAGTTACAAGTAGGCCTTGTGCTTATAGTTGTATAGTTTGTTTAACTTTGCAAGCGTTGGTTTTTGTGTAGCATAACATTTAAGTAAAATATATGATTCTCAGCCTCATTCTGTTATCGTGGAATTGCCCACTAGCATAAGGTATGTCTGACTTGCTTTTCCATTTGAATGACTAATGAATCCTACAAGGACACATTGTCTTATTGCTGCAAACCCAACTGGCTACCTGGCTGTTCTGGTGAAAAGTGGAATTGTATAGATTTAATTTGGCACATTTTCTAGCAGATAAATAAATATAGGCTAAATGTCTTAATTGATTCTCCAAAAGCACATGGAAAGTTAATTCTGTCAACTGGAACAAAGTAGCCATTCAACAAAGGCATTTGCTCCACACCCACCCATCATGGTCCATAAGAAAGCTGTGAGTTCATGATAGCTCCAGAATACTCTTGAGGCAGCACCTGGCTAGGTGATTCGTAAGTGATTTTCTAAGTCTTACAGTAAGTGTGTGAGACTTCTCCCCGCGTTTTATCACAGTGGGTGTGTCTGGAGCGTTAATCTGTTTTAGTGAAGGATGGTAGCTAGTGTGTCTTGCTGCTGCAGTTCATTGATTATTTATGTATTCTGTGAGAGGAAATGCTTGTTGGTGTGTAAGGGGAAGGGAGAGAGGAAATGCTTGTTGGTGTGTAAGGGGAAGGGAGAGAGGAGAATGGAGAGAGGAAATGCTTGTTGGTGTGTAAGGGGAAGGGAGAGAGGAGAATGGAGAGGAAATGCTTGTTGGTGTGTAAGGGGAAGGGAGAGAGGAGAATGGAGAGATTAAATGCTTGTTGGTGTGTAAGGGGAAGGGAGAGAGGAGAATAGAGAGAGGAAAGGGGAGTTATCACTTATCACAGATATTCCATTTTATCTTCAAAAGCAACATACATTTTGGATAACTGAGTATACCAAATCACTACAAAGGTAGAAAGAGGGTGGAGGGTTGTATGTTGATGTAATTACAATGTGATGTCATTAGATAATGTTGTTAATTTAATTTTGCCCTGTAATGTCACTGTGCTATCGCATTATCCGTAGTGATGGGAAAGGATTCTGGGAAGTAACCAGGCTTACTGGCATGATCAATGGGAACCTATCAAGCATCAAGCCTGATGCTTGGTAGGGGTGTGTGTGAGTGTCTGCCATCCAGGGTTTACAGGAAGGACTCAGGATTACTCATCTATTATAAATGATCTCTCTTAGTGCACTCTTTATGACACATCAGTCCCTCTCTCTTTCTGTGATTACTCTGCTGTGTTGGGAGGTCAACTGGTGTCCTTTGCTTCTGTACACACAGTGAGAGAATTTGATATGGCATTGCTATCACTGAAGAGCATGTCTTAAGAGGTGACACACAATTTATTATTCATGTTAGTAAGATGATGATGCAATGGGGAGAAGCTATGAGATGTTTTATTGTAGCTTGCTAATGTATTCGGGGGGAATGCTCTCTGCACTCAGAGGGGAAAATCAATGTGCTGTCTACTCTCGACTCAGTGGTGTTGTCTGGGAGAGATTGGAGACAATGGGGCTGCTGCTCTGTTCTGACTGACTGATGGTCTCTTACCTCACCCCTGGGTGCCGTCTCTGGCTGAGTACTGGATGCAAGGACATCCAAGGAGGGAGGAAGGGAGGGAAGCAGGCCCAGCCTGCTGCTGGAGACTGGCTGCATCATGCCGCACCCTCTGTCACTGATGTTTGCTAATGTTCTCAAGATCTCTGAAAGCATTCTGTATTTACCCTCAGCAGCCTCATGTGCTTTGTGTACTGAAGTGGAGGAGTAGCCTGAGGTTCCACCTAGTTTGTTTGTCCTTTTGTAGCCTCGTTTTTTGGATGACCTGTTGATAATGACCTATTCGGCCTATTATATACTAGATTTTTTTACTGTGTTAAAGTAGGCCTTTTGGCCAACCAACAGCGACACTGATGAATTGTTTCCCCCTGAGGTTTGTCTTCTTTAGACGTAGACTGCCCACTGATGATAAAATCAATAGCTCGACATCAGCGTTTGTAAGCCAATTAGAGTAAGCAACAAAGGTATGTGCCTATGTGCCCCCTCTCTCCTGGCAAAAAGCATTATAACGGTATTGACCGAGTAGCATTCCAAAGACAATCTCGAGATCGATAGTGTGCTATTTATAAATAAATAAAATATCCTGTGTGTTATCATGTTTGGGCATTAGTCTAGTCAATGACTACTTTATCAAGCCCAAGCAAGTGGCCAGGAGTTTGGATGGATTTGATGGAATTGTCTTGTAGTCGTAGTGACTGTTCAGTGTATCGTCCAAAGAGGATTATCCCAGAAGTCTATGGGTGAAAGGGTGAGCATTTAGGTTCAGCACTGAACCCCAGATAGTACGACTCTTGTTTTGATGTTGTCTGTTTGTCGCCTGTGTTTGCAGGTCTCTAGGACTGGTGTGTGTCTGCTGCATTGTCTGCCATGGCATCCCACAATGGTACCCTGGAGAATCAGCTGCACAGCGCCCAGAAGAACCTGCTCTTCCTCCAGCAGGACCATGCCAAAACACTGAAAGGTCTACATGCAGAGATCCGCAGACTACAACAGCACTGCACAGGTGAACATGCTGAACCTCAAATTGAACATGAACTGTGGCCACTATACCTAAATACATACACTTCATACTGCTACAGAATATAAAAACAAACTAGTGCAACCAAAATAAAACATTTTGAACACCTAGATTGCAATCACACTAGATAGACTATTACATTCTGAGTCATACATGCTGAATACTCATTTACAGTTCTGCCTGAACAACATGCACAGTTACATTAGATCACAGAACAGCAGCACTGCAAAGTTGAACAGGATTAAACATGAACAGAACACACCAGGGATCTTCAACTGGCGGCCTGCGGGACAAGTGTGGCCCGCAGACTATATTATTTGGCCCCTAAATGTTTTCAACATTTATTACATTTTGTTATTATATTTTGACATGAGACTAGATATTTACCTCAAAATTATTAGAATTTAGAAAATGTATTCCCAACTGTTTCCACTCATAAATAGAGAGACATACACTACTGTTGAAAAGTTTGGGGTCACTTAGAAATGTCCTTGTTTTTGAAAGAAAAGCACTTTTGCCCATTAAAATAACATTAAATTGATCAGAAATACAGTGTAGACATTGTTAATGTTGTAAATTACTATTGTAGCTGGAAATGGTTGATATTTTTTTTTTTTTATATATCTACATAGGTGTACAGAGGCCCATTATCAGCAACCATCACTCCTGTGTTCCAATGGCACGTTGTGTTAGCTAATCCAAGGTTATCATTTTAAAAGGCTAGCACAGCTGAAAACTGTTGTTCTGATTTAAAGAAGCAATAACACTGGCCTTCTTTAGACTAGTTGAGTATCTGGAGTATCATCATTTGTGGGTTCGATTACAGGCTCAAAAGGGCCAGAAACAAAGAACTTTCTTTTGAAACTCGTCAGTCTATTCTTGTTCTGAGAAATGAAGGCTATTCCGCATGAGAAATTGCCAAGAAACTGAAGATCTGGTACAACGCTGTGACCTACTCCCTTCAAAGAACAGCGCTAACTGGCTCTAACCAGGAAAGAAAGGGGAGTGGGAGGCCCCTGCGCACAACTAAGCAAGAGGACAAGTACATTAGTGTCTAGTTTGAGAAACAGACGCCTCACAAGTCCTCAACTGGCAGCTTCATTAAATAGTACCCGCAAAACACCCGTCTCAACGTCAACAGTGAAGAGGCGACTCCGGGATGCTGGCCTTCTAGGCAGAGTTCCTCTGTCCAGTGTCTGTTCTCCCATCTTAATATTTAATTTTTATTTGCCAGTCTGAGATATGGCTTTTTCTTTGCAACTCTGCCTAGCATCCCGGAGTCGCCTCTTCACTGTTGACGTTGAGACGGGTGTTTTGCGGGTACTATTTAATGAAGCTGCCAGTTGAGGACTTATGAGGCGTCTGTTTCTCAAACTAGACACTAATGTACTTGTTCTCTTGCTTAGTTGTGCACCGGGGCCTCCCACTCTGCCATTTCCAACTACAATAGTCATTTACAACATTAACAATGTCTACACTGTATTTCTAATCAATTTTATGTTATTTTAACCTCTATGGGATCGTTCGGGACGCTAGCGTCCCACTTCGCCAACAGCCAGTGAAATTGCAGGGCGCCAAATTCAAAACAACAAATCTCATAATTAAAATTCCTCAAACATACAAGTATCTTACGCCATTTTAAAGATAAAGTTCTCGTTAATCCAACCACAGTGTCCTATTTCAAAAAGGCTTTTCGGCGAAAGCAGAACATATCATTCATTATGTTAGGTCAGCAACTAGTCGTCACAGAAAGCATTCAGCCATTTTCCAACCAAAGAGAGGTGTCACAAAAAGCAGAAATATAGATCAAATGAATCACTAACCTTTGACGATCTTCATCAGATGACACTCCCAGGACTCAATGTTACACAATACATGTATGTTTTGTTCGATCAAGTTCATATTTA